>NC_053023.1:81894956-82089671 GCF_003073215.2 Triticum urartu
ACTTCGAAGGCACAAATCCGAAGGTGGTGAACGGTCAAAGAATCAAACACTATATCTCAGGTAATCCCATAAATGTTGAAACCAATGTTATTGAAACCGTGACCTTAGAGGAATACATAAGGGACACTTTCCGGAATGTTTTAGACTCCGAAAAGGAATAGGTATGTGGTACGGTAAGTAAACCGACTCCAAAACAGTTTTAAGGCAATATTTCTCCGTTTTGGAATATTTAGAAAAATAGGAAAATAGGAAAATAAGCAGCAGTCCGGGAAGGACACGAGGGCTCCACGAGGGTGGAGGGTGCGCCCTACCCTACTGGGCGCGCCCCCTACCTCGTGGGCACCTCGTGTGCTCTCCGGACTCCGTTTTCGTACATGACACGTATTTTGGTCGGTAAAAATTCATTATATAATCTCCCGGGGGTTTTGAGTCCTGTATCATGCAAAAATCTCTTGTCTTTGTTTTGAGCTGTCCTGCTGCAGACAGAGCAACATGTCATCCTAGGATTCGGAAGGAGAAAGCTACGTGGCTGATTACCTTGCAGATCCTAAGATCTATGGGGATGTGGAGCATTGCGGTTGGACTACGGAAGAAGAAGAGGACTATGAACCCAAGGGAAAGGAGGAGATGAGCTCAGATGAAGATGAAGTCCCACTACCTCAACCTGGGGACATGCATGTGGAGTTCGAAAAGTCAAGCCTCCTGGATAGGGTAAAGAAACCTAAGATCGAGTTTATCCCTTTTCGCCTCTTGCAGGAGAACAAATAGGAACTATGCAAAAAGATACTGAGCTTGGAGCAGGAGATCGAGGACTGTCGGGTTTCGGGTTCCGGCAGACCCTTGAGGTTTGAACACTGGGGTGCGCGCGGAGATCTCTCCCCTACCGATCTACGTCCGATCCTCTCGTGCGAACTAAGATGAAAATGATGAACAACACAAGAGACACGATGTTTATACTGGTTCGGGCCACCGTTGTGGTGTAATACCCTACTCCAGTGTGTGGTGTGATGGATTGCCTCTAGGGCTGATGATGGACAGTACAAGGGAAGAACAGCCTCGCGAGAGGTGTTCTTGAGCTGGTGCGATGAACTGCTAGGGTGAGTTCAGTCGCCTCTCTCTCTCTCACTGCTGGGGTTCTACCAGATCTCTCCGGGGGGTCATCCTTCTTTCTACTCTTTGGTGGCTAGCTCTATTTATAGAGGCCCTGGGCCTCTCCCCAAATAATGAGCGGGAAGGGCGCCAACAATTGGCCATTTCGAAGGGGAACATGTAGTACAAGTTATCCTGACCAAAGGTGGTCTTCGGCTGCCAAAGGCACTAGCGATGACGCCGTCTTGGGCTCCACGGTGACCTCCGTCCTGCTGTCCGGCTGGTCTTGGTCTCGTTGCACCGAAATGGTAACCTTTGCCTGATGCCTTGGCCTGTGCTTGCCCCCTTTGCACCAAAGGGAAAACAAGGACACTGCGCAGGCCGGCGCCCGCCTGGTCTCGATCGTCATGGCTTGCGTCACGGGTTCCTCGCGAGGTACCCTTGCCTTGATCTCTCTACCTCCTCGTGAGCCTGCCTGATGAGGCCGCCTCTGAGGAAGCTTCCTGTCGTCCGCCCTGCGAGGCTTGGCCCCTCGCGAGGGTCTTGAGCTTGAGCTGATGAAGACGGGCCGCGCTGGGCCCCTGCCTGAGCCACGCCGCAGGTAGGCAAGTCTAGGGACCCCCGTTCCCAGAACGCCGACAGTAGCCCCCGGGCCCAAGGTGCGCGGGCTTGGCTTAGCAGAGAAGCGAAGGGGCAAGCGCGAAGCGCCGCGGGCCCTAACAGCCCGCGGCCTTGGGCGCCGCGGGGCGGTTGATTGGGCGCGTGTGTCTGCACTTCCCACGACGCCTCGGTAACTGCGCGACTGACAAAAGGGGGTGCCCTGGCCAGGCTTACTTGCCCCGCTCTCGTCCGTCTTGCCCTAGATCCCCTTTCTCGCTTTCCCCCTTCTTGCTCCCGAAATCCTCCAGATCCATCTCAATCCTTCGCATCCAGCACACCATGGCGACTCGCAAGTCCCCGGCTGATGCTTGGTACTCGTCGGCCCTGGATTCCCCGGATTTGTCGGAGAAGAACCTCACCCTCGCGCGCCTGATGATGGTGGCGCAGGGCAGCGAGGGGGCGACTGTGCTCAAGGTCGGCTCCGACCAGCCTGAGGGCAAGGGGAGCACCTTCTACCCGTTCTTCGTGAGCGCCATCGTCGCCGGTCTGGTGCCTCCTTTCTCTGAGTTCTTCCTTGCCGTTCTCTGCCAATACAACTTGCAGGCCCTGCATCTCCACCCCAACTATGTCCTTCTCCTGGCGATTTTTGCCTACTATTGCGAGGCTCATGTTGGTGTGGAGCCCTCAGTGGCCTTGCTGTGCCACTTTTTCTCCCTTCGGGTTTCTGGCGCTCGGGTCTCCTCATGCGCGAGCTTCATTGCATACTCTAGCTCCAACGCCATCTCGAAGACTCGGAAGAGGATCGAAGGCTACCGGAGCAAGTGGGTCATGATGGATGTCGGGCGCCTCCACCCTCGTCTGGTATTGCCCACGGGGCAACCTAAGTCCGTTGACGCATGGTCCCGCGCGGAGCTTGTCGACCCTCGCGTGAAGGCGGTGTTGAGGAGGATGAACGCGGACCTGAGGCCAAGCAACTTGGGGGCGGCGAAGCTGACCGGGGCCACGCTCCTGAGGGAGTTCTTGGAGCACCGGGTGGCTCCGCTCTAGGAGCACTCGCTCCCACTTTGGAGGAGCAGACGCCGCCCTGCGCCTGAGCTCCGAGGCCCTAACCGACGAGGATCTGACTGCGGCCCTCCATTCCTTGGTTGGGGGAGACGTGGCGAGCCCGGTGGACGCCCCCGTCCCCCTGTTCCTTCGTGACGACTAGGAGCAGGTGGTGGACGCCATGCCCACCTTCAACGGTGAGGGGCTGGTGCCCGCGGCAGCTCCTGAAGACCCGACGGTCTTGGCGACGGTGAACTTGTCCTCCGGCAGCTCCAGTGGGGAAGGAGAGGCGGAGGAGGAAGCGTCCGACTCGGAGGAGATTGGCGAGGATTGGGGGGAGTCCTTCCCTCGGCGCAGGTCCCAGGCCCTCCGCTCCATGCCGGACGACGACGAGGCCAGCGCCAGGCGAGGAAGGGAGGGCTCTTCCTCGGTCATGAGGAAGGGCAGGTCAAGCCTGGTTCCCCCAGGGTCTGCTCTAGTCCCTGGGGGGTCCAAGGCCAGCTCCATCCCTCCTGACGCGCCTTCTTCTTCCGGGCCCTCCAAGGCTGACCCCCACTGCAAGCTCTCGGGCTTCAAGTTTGGCCGGAAGTTTCTTGAGTCCACGGACGATGTCCAATAAGTGCTCGATTCGTGCTCTGCTTGGTTTATGCCGCTGAGGCTTGACGTTTGCGCTCTTTTACCAGGCCGGCACCTGCTGCCAAAAGGTTGAAGGAGGCTTCTGCGGCCCCGCTTGGGGCGAATCCGTCTGCTGGGGCGACGCCTTCGGCTGTTGGGGGAGAGAACGGCGAGGCCCGCGCCTCTCTGACCCAACCGCCCTCGCGAGGCCAACTGGGGCACCCCGGCGAGGAGTCAACCCCCGTGGCCCCGCTGGACCTGGAGTCGATTGTGCTCGGCGCTGCGGCCGTGGCGGCCATGGCTTAGGAGGTCCCTTCTTGCCAAGCCATGGTCACGCTGCCATCCTCTCCGCCTGCTCCATAGGTTCTTGTCTCTTCTGCTCCCTCCGCCGCTGTCCTGGACCAGGTTGCCAATGAGCTGAGCCAACTGCGGGAGGATCTCCTAAGCGCGGACCCTCGTCTGGTGGCCGGGCGCCTGGAGTTGGCCTCTGGCTGGGCCCGTTTTGCTGCTTCCGTTCGAGCGGTGTTGAGCCAGGCCGTGTCGTCCTTCGACGAGGAGAAGCGGGCCGCCAACCAAGCCGAGGCCGCTCGCGACGCTGCCCTGGGTGACGCTGCAGATGCCCAGGGCCGCTGCAAGACGCTTGAGGCCGAGCTGCAAGGCCTGCGCGACGAGCTCGCCAAGGAGGTGCACAACCGCCGGGAGATGGAGAAGGAGATGAAGGCTAGGGAAGCCGCCGCCAAGGACCGGGACGCCAAGCTTGATGACCGCCACAGCCGGCTGGAGACGCTGGAGCGGTCACTGAAGGCGGAGAGGACCGAGCTGGATGCCAGGGCGAAGGTCCTGATGGAGGGCCGGGTGGCCTTCGCAAAGCTGGAGAAGAAGGCTCGAGGCATACTAAAGACGCTGTATGAGAGCGGCCTAGAGGAGCCGTTGGCTGGTGAGGAGGACGGCCCCGCCAAGCTGCTCCCCTTCCTGGTTTATGCGCTTGAGGACGTCGCGGACGGCCTTGGCCCCACGGTCGAGGCCGAGGCGCGTGCCCTGTCTTCTGCGGCGCTGACGCGTGTCCTCAGCCATGTCTACCTGCGCGACCCCAACATCGACTTCGAAAGCCTGCTGGAGCCCGTGAGCGGCGATCGTGCCGCTGCCGCCGCCGAGGCCGTGAGGGGCCGAGCCAAGGTTTTGCTGGGGAAGTTCCGCTCCCCCAGCGTCCTGCCCGGGCGCGGTGCCGCCGGCCTTGCGACCTCGAGAGGCGAAACCGCCCAGCGTGACTCCACCACCGGTGACAGCGTTACTAGGGAGTGATTCCTTCGCGACTTCCATCCTGTTTTATTCCTGCACATGTACCATGCCTCGCAGAGGCGTTAAAACTTGTGTTTGGCGTTGTGGAACAATCTTATGGCTTGTAATATTTTCTTTGAATTTCCCGGAATTTGCATTTTCCTATCCTACTTGCTTACGCTCTACGTCGGCAGGGCCCGGCCCCGCGCGTACCTCACCCAGCGTTAACCCCGACCGGAAACCAAGGACAGGACTAAGGAGTGAGGGGCTACATGGAAAGTTAGGCTCCTGAGTCATGATGCTCAGGAGTCTCCCTTGACGCGCAAGCAACAAGTAGGGAAGGGGGGAGCGAGGAGTGGATTGATCGTTCTACGTCGGCAGGGCCCGGCCCCATGCATACCTCACCCAGCGTTAGCCCCGACCGGAAACCAAGGACGGGACTAAGGAGTGAGGGGCTACGTGGCAAGTTAGGCTCCTGAGTCGCGATGCTCAGGAGCCCCCCTAGACGCTCAAACGAGTTTCGTACCTTGGCTCCGCTCGGGGAGTGGCGCGTGACGACCAGGTCCAAGGGACCTGGCTGGGTGGCGTGCGCTCGGGCGAGGCCCGGGCGTAGCCCCCGTGTCCAGCCCCCTCGCGCGGCACTCCCGAGGGGAGGCGTTGTGATGGTGCCGGACACTGAGCTCTGGGCTCCCTGAGGTTGGTACGGCCATGGGCCGCCCTCAGTTGTTTATCACCAGCGCGGAGCATAGCGCTTCCGTATGTGTACGGGCATAGCCGCTTCTCGGCAGTGTCGTCAGCCAGCGCGGAGCATGGTGCTTCCACTGGTGCGTGGGAGGGGGCTCCCCTCCGGGAGGAGCCCCCGGGGCGTGTACAGCCCCGCCCTGACACGTGGCCGGCACGGTAGGGCTAGGAGAGGTGTATCTGGGCACCCGTGAGCCAGCGCGGGACTCACGAGGCCCTACCTCAAGGCGGGTTGCGCCTGGCTCTGGGCCTTTATCAATTGGTGCGTTCCTGCAGGGTTGTTAGAATGCAAATGCTCTACATCCTCAGGTCCCAGCCCCCGAGCGAGCTCAGCCGCCGCTGGTATGACAGGTCGCGATGTCGTGGGTCAAGGCCAGGGGGTGAGGGTTGGAGAGCCAGTAAGAGCCCATGAGTCGCGATGCTCAGGAGCCCCCCTTTTAACGTGCAAGCGCTTTGCATGACGACAAGCAGTAGTTGATAATTATGGGATCAGATTAAGCGTGAAAGAAAAACTTCATCCTAGGGTAAATGCTGGAAAAGCAACTGCCGCTGGGTCGGGCCCGAGCGGTGTGGGGATGATGCAGCCCGAGGGGCGCCCCCAACAAGGTAAATAAAGAGCATAAACAAAATGGATACATGCCGCTGGGACGGACCCACGCGGCCTGGGAATGGTGCAGCCCTGTGGGCGCTCCCAGCTGAAAGTAGAACTCTGAAAGATGTCACCTGGTGCTGTTGAAGATGAAGTGATGCTGAGGAAGTGAGCGATGCGTGGTGAAGATGTCGGCCTTCATGAGCCCCCAGGCCCAGGGGCCTCGGGAGGCTCCGGTGGCACGTGCAGGTCTTCGGGGACCATCGCCACATCCGCCAGGACCGCGCGATGCCTGACCTCCTGAGCCTCCAGAATGCTCCTCAACAGGCGCTGATGTGCGACGACCGCGCTCGGCAGGCCGAAAGGCATGCGAACGTAGCTGTGGGGTGGTCCCACGCAGTGCCCTATGGCCGGAGGCCATAGGCGCTCCTGGGATGCAGCTCGGTTGAGCCCTGGTACGTCGACGCAGACGCACAGTCCTGCATCCTCGCCTGGATGTGGGGCCACGGCAGGTAAGCGGCGGCTGCCGCGCATGACTCTGGACTCTTGTAGCTCTTGGGTGTTCCTTGCGATGAACTCCTGAGGGTTTGGTCTCCCTTGACTTGTACCTTTCTGAGGGAAGCGTGCCTGAAAGCACCCCTCCAAGTGGTGCCCGAGCGCCTCCCCCGCGACCTTGGCAAGGTCGGTGGCTCTCCAAGAGAGAGCCCCGGAGCCCTGCCCGAGGAGGGTGCCGGGCGTGCCTTCCTATGCGTGAGAGGGCGGCGCTCCCTGATCGGGCGCGAATTCTGACGCGATACCTCCGGAGGTGCCTGCTTCCTTGTGGCTCTGGCCAGGTGAGGTCTTCTTCTTCTTGAGGGTCGCCTCGGGAGGCCGCCCGCTCCTACGATCTGGGTCTTCGATTGCTGCGGCTTGAAACGCACGCTCGAGCGAGCACATTGAGTCCCTTTCTTCACAGGGTACGGTGATGACTCCACCGCTTCCTGGCATCTTGAGGACATTGTAACCATGGTGAGTCACTGCCATAAACTTGGCTAGGGCTGGGTACCCGAGGATGGCGTTGTACGACAGGCGGATGTGAGCGACGTCGAAGTCGATGAGCTCGGTGCGGTAGTTGTTGCGTTTCCCGAAGGTAACCGGAAGGCGAACCTGCCCAATTGGAACAGTGGAACCATCGGTGACTCCTGAGAAAGGCTTGGTCGGCTCAAGCTAGTCGCATGGCACTTGGAGATTGTCAAACGTCTCGACGGACAAGACGTTGAGTCCTGCTCCGCCATCGATGAGGGTCCTGGTGACCTGCACGTTGCTGATGACTAGGGATCAAAGCATCGGGAGGACTCCGACCGTTGCCACACACTTGAGCTGGTCTGCGGAACTGAATGTGATCGCGCACGAAGACCACCTGAGAGGGCGCATGGCCTCAAGCTTGGGAAGGACTGCATTCACCTCGCGAGCAAACTGCTTGAAGATGCGCTGTGAGGTTGGGGCCTGTGCGCTGCCCAAGATGCAAGCAATTGCACGCGGCTCTTGGAAGCCCCCAGCCCATCGTCTTGGTGTTGGTCTTCGTTCCTCCTTGGTGGAGGCGGCAGAGGAGGGAGGCCTGCGTTACCGTGGGGACGGTCCTCACGAGGCTGGTCCCTCCAGCCTCCCTCGCGAGGCTGGTCCTGCCAGCGGTCCTCGTGAGGGCGGCCACGCCATCCCTGGCAAAGGCCACGGTCTTCCCATCGTCCATCGCCTCTTCCTCCTCCTCCTCGGCCATAGCCCTTGTCGTTGCGCTCTGGGCGTTGGCCGATTCGCCCATCTCGCACGGCTCTGAGCTCTTGACATTCATTGGTGTTGTGGGTGTGGAGGTCGTGGTACACGCAGTACCGTCCGCCCTTGGATGACTCAGGCTGATCCCTGCCTCGCTTGGTGTCCGGTTCCGCTGCTAGCACGACAGCCCCCTTGCGCTTCACGTCCTTGGCCTTGAGCTTCTTTTCTTCCGGGTCGGCTGCGGGGAGCTCGAGGAGGGAGAGACGCCCTTCCTCAGCCCTGGCGCACTTGGTCGCCAAGTTGAACAGCTCCAGGGATGTGCACAGGTCTTCATGGATTGCTAGCTCTTCCTTCATCTTGACGTCGCGCACGCCGTCGGAGAAGGCTGAGATGATGGCTTCTTCAGTCACCTTGGGGATCTTGAGGCGAGCGTAGTTGAAGCGCTGGATGTACTTCTGCAGGGTTTCTCCTGGCTGTTGCTTGATGCGGCGCAGGTCACTCATGGCCGGGGGCCGGTCGCGAGTGCCCTGGAAGTTGGCGATGAAGCGGGTGCGCATCTCGCTCCAAGAGGAGATCATGCCGGGCGCCAGGTTCAGGAGCCAAGTGCGGGCACCATCCTTAAGCGCCATGGGGAACCAATTCGCCATGACCTTCTCGTCTCCGCTGGCGGCTACGATGCCCAGCTCGTAGAGCTTCAGGAACTCCGCGGGGTCCGCTGTGCCATCGTAGCGGGGAGGGAGGTCAGGCTTGAACTTGCATGGCCACGTGACGCCGCGCAGCTCGGGGGTGAAGGCGAGGCAGCCCGCCGTGGCCACCGGTGCCCTTTGCTGGTGCTGGACTCGTTCTTGTGGGTCACCACGCGCCGCCACTGGGAGCAGCGCGTGGTTTTGTCGTGGAGGCGCTGGGACGCGATCTTGGCGCGCCGGCGCTGGGAGCGCGCGAGCACCTTCCCGGGGACGTGGGACCTCTTGGCAGCTCCCTTCTTACTGCGCAGGCGCCGGACGTGGAGGGTCTCGCCCTGGGGCTGCGCGCCTTGGAGCCAAGGCACCTTCTTGGGGAGGAGGCGACGGAGGCGCCTCCTGATCCTCGCCCCCTGCACGGGACGGAGGGCGAGGCAGCGAGAGGGACCGCAAGGGGGAGCCCCCTGCGGCACTGACGAGCTCGGTGATGCGGGCGAGCCAGTCCTTGTAGAGGTCGTCGATGGGGCGATAGTGCAGGAGCTCCCGTGCCAAGAGCAGTGAGGCGTGCGCATCCATGGGTGCGCGACGGGCGTGGGACGACGAGCCAGCTAGAGTTAGCGACGTGGTGGCGGTGCGGCCATCCCACCGCACCGAGGGGTGCTGGGACGAGGCCTGCTACTCGTTCCCTGCCGGGCCGGTGGCGGCGTTGGCGGCGGGCGACGGCTAACGACGAGGGGGGCCGCCGACAGGCGTCGTCTGGGCGACGCGAGCAGCGTGAGCAGCCCGGCGCTCGGCGCAAGCCCGACGAGCGTCAGCCATGGACACGACGGAAGATCACACGCGAACAGCGGAAGGAAGATTCCGGTGCACCCCTACCTGGCGCGCCAGATGTCGGGTTTCGGGTTCTGGCAGACCCTTGAGGTTCGAACACTGGGGTGCGCGCAGAGATCTCTCCCCTACCGATCTACGTCCGATCCTCTCGTGCGAACTAAGATGAAAATGATGAACAACACAAGAGAGACGATGTTTATACTGTTTCGGGCCATCGTTGTGGTGTAATACCCTACTCCAGTGTGTGGTGTGATGGATTGCCTCTAGGGCTGATGATGGACAGTACAAGGGAAGAACAGCCTCGCGAGAGGTGTTCTTGAGCTGGTGCGATGAACTGCTAGGGTGAGTTCATTCGCCTCTCTCTCTCTGCTGGGGTTCTACCAGATCTCTCCGGGGTGTCCTCCTTCTTTCTACTCTGTGGTGGCTAGCTCTATTTATAGAGGCCCTGGGCCTCTCCCCAAATAATGAGCGGGAAGGGCGCCAACAATTGGCCATTTCGAAGGGGAACATGTAGTACAAGTTATCCTGACCAAAGGTGGTCTTCGGCTGCCAAAGGCACTGGCGATGACGCCGTCTTGGGCTCCACGGTGACCTCCGTCCTGCCGTCCGGCTGGTCTTGGTCTCGTTGCACCGGAATGGTAACCTTTGCCTGATGCCTTGGCCTGTGCTTGCCCCCTTTGCACCAAAGGGGAAACAAGGACACTGCGCAGGCCGGCGCCCGCCTGGCGCCCGCCTGGTCTCGATCGTCATGGCTTGCGTCACGGGTTCCTCGCGAGGTACCCTTGCCTTGATATCTCCGCCTCCTCGCGAGCCTGCCTGATGAGGCCGCCTCTGAGGAAGCTTCCTGTCGTCCGCCCTGCAAGGCTTGACCTCTCGCGAGGGTCTTGAGCTTGAGCTGATGAAGACGGGCCGCGCTGGGCCCCTGCCTGAGCCACGCCGCAGGCAGGCAAGTCTGGGGACCCTCGTTCCCAGAACGCCGACAAGGACCTAAGGGACCAAAATTCTGTCCTCAAATGCAAATTAAGGAAGAAGCCTATGCCATCAACAAAATCACCACCGTCTCCACCAACAAAGAAGAATTGAGTATCTGGTACGGGCACTCCACTTGGCAACTGCCAAGCTTGGGGGAGTTCCCCGGTATCGTATCACCATCACTTTATCTTTACCGTTTTTCTTAGTTCGATCCTTTTGGTAATATCTTGATCTAGTAGAATAAAAGTTCTTATTATGATCTAGTTGTGAGTTTTGCTTTATTATCCTTCTATGTAATCGAGTCCATGAGCTATATAATAAAGATTAGTGTTGAGTCAAGGGCTTGATTATTTTACCATGATCCTAAGTGAATAAAAGAAAAAATAAAGAAATAAAAGAAACAAAGAGATCATGTGAATCTTATGCAGAGTAATGAGCTCACATAGAAAGAGTATGATGAATAAAAGTTGTTGAGGGTTGACAAACACAGTTTTGGTCATCGTTGCAATTAATAGGAAGTAATGAAGAAAGAGAGGTCTTTACATATAAATATACTATCTTGGACATCTTTTATGATTGTGAGCACTCATTAAAATATGACATGCTAAAGAGTTGACACTGGACAAGGAAGACAACATAATGGGTTATGTTTTCTTACATCTGAGATGAATTATATTGGCTTGGATCTTCCAACATGATGAGCTTTCCTTTCCCCCTCATGCTAGCCAAATTCATTGCACCAAGTAGAGATACTACCTGTGCTTCCAAATACCCTTAAACCAGTCTTGCCATAAGAGTCCACCATATCTACCTATGGATTGATTAAGATCCATCAAGTAAGTTGTCATTGGTGCAAACAATAAAAATTGCTCTCTAAATATGTATGATTGATTGGTGTGGAAGAAATAAGCTTTATACGATCGTGTGATATGGAAGTAATAAAAGCGACAGACTGCATAATAAAGGTCCATATCACAAGGGGCAATATAAAGTGACGTTCTTTCGCACTAAGATTTTGTGCATCCAACCATAAAAGTGCATGACAACCTCTGCTTCCCTCTGCGAAGGGCCTATCTTTTACTTTTATCTCCTACCTTGCATAAGAGTCATGGTGATTTTCACCCTTCCTTTTTACACTTTATCCTTTGGCAAGTACAATATGTTGGAAAGATCCTGGTATATATGGCTAATTGGATGTGAGTTTTCATGAACTATTACTGTTGACATTACCCTTGAGGTAAAACATTGGGAGGCAAAACTATAAGCCCCTATCTTTCTCTGTGTCCAATTAAAACTCCATACCCATAAGTATTGCGTGAGTGTCAGCAATTGTGGAAGATTATATGATAGTTGAGTATGTGGACTTGCTAAAAAGCTCTTATACATTGACTCTTTCCTATGTTATGATAAATTACAATTGCTTCAATGACTGAGATTGTAGTTTGTTAGTTTTCAATAAAGTTTACGATTCATACTTGATATTGTGATTGAATTATTACTCTAGCATTAGAGATCATATGGCAAGAATTATATAAGTTGCTATTATAAGAATGATCATGATGCCCTCATGTCCGTATTTTATTTTTATCGACACCTCTATCTCTAAACATGTGGACATATTTTTCGATTTCGGCTTTTCGCTTGAGGACAAGCGAGGTCTAAGCTTGGGGGAGTTGATACGTCCATTTTGCATCATGCTTTTATATCAATATTTATTGCATTATGGGCTTTTATTACACATTATGTCACAATACTTATGCCTATTCTCTCTTATTTTACAAGGTTTACATAAAGAGGGAGAATGCCGACAGCTGGGATTCTGGGCTGGAAAAGGAGCAAATATTAGAGACCTATTCTGCACAGCTCCAAAAGTCCTGAAACTTCACGGAAGATGTTTTCCAAATATATAAAAAATACTGAGAGCCAGAACTTCACCAGGGGGGCCACACCCTGCCCACGAGGGTGGGGGGCGCGCCCTACCCCCTGGGCGTGCCCCTACCTCATGGGCCCCCTGGTGGCCCTCCGGTGGCCATCTTCTGCTATATGGAGTCTTTCGATGGGAAAAAATCATAAGCCATCTTCTCGGATGAAACTCCGCCACCACGAGGCGGAACCTTGGCGGAACCAATCTAGGGCTCTGGCGGAGCTGTTCTGCCGGGGAAACTTCATCATCGCCATCGGTCATCACCAATGCTCCTCTCATCGGGAGAGGGCAATCTCCATCAACATATTCATCAACACCATCTCATCTCAAAACCCTAGTTCATCTCTTGTATCCAATTCTTGTCTTCAAGTCCGGGATTGGTGCTAGTAGGTTGCTAGTAGTGTTAATTACTCCTTGTAGTTGATGCTAGTTGGTTTAATTGGTGGAGGATCATATGTTCAGATCCTATATGCATATTAATACCCCTCTGATTATGAACATGTTTATGCTTTGTGAGTAGTTACTTTTGTTCCTGAGGACATGGGAGAAGTCTTGCTATTAGTAGTCATGTGAATTTGGTATTCGTTCGATATTTTGATGAGATGTATGTTGTCTCTCCTCTAGTGGTGTTATGTGAACATCGACTACATGACACTTCACCATTATTTGGGCCTAGAGGAAGGCATTGGGAAGTAATAAGTAGATGATGGGTTGCTAGAGTGACAGAAGATTAAATCCTAGTTTATGCATTGCTTCGTAAGGGGCTGATTTGGATCCATATGTTTCATGCTATGGTTAGGTTTACCTTAATACTTTTGTTGTAGTTGCGGATGCTTGCAATAGAGGTTAATCATAAGTGGGATGCTTGTCCAAGTAAGGGCAGTACCCAAGCACCGGTCCACCCACATACCAAATTATCAAAGTACCGAACGCGAATCATATGAACGTGATGAAAACTAGCTTGACGATATTCCCATGTGTCCTCGGGAGCGCTTTACATCTTATAAGAGTTTGTCCAGGCTTGTCCTTTGCTACAAAAAGGATTGGAACACCTTGCTGCACCTTATTTACTTTTGTTACTTGTTGCTCGTTACAAATTATCTTATCACAAAACTATCTGTTACCACTTATTTCAGTACTTGCAGAGAATACCTTGCTGGAAACCGCTTATCATTTCCTTCTGCTCCTCGTTGGGGTTCGACACTCTTACTTATCGAAAGGACTACGATAGATCCCCTATACTTGTGGGTCATCAGTTTCGTACCCTACAATAATCTCTTCGTTTGTTCTCCGCTATTAGTGACTTTGGAGTGACTCTTTGTTGCATGTTGAGGGATAGTTATATGATCCAATTATGTTATTATTGTTGAGAGAACTTGCACTAGTGAAAGTATGAACCCTAGGCCTTGTTTCCTAGCATTGCAATACCGTTTGTGCTCACTTACCACTTGCTACCTTGCTGTTTTTATATTTTTAGATTACAAAAACCATTATCTACTATCCATATTGCACTTGTATCACCATCTCTTCGCCGAACTAGTGCACCTATATAATTTACCATTGTATTGGGTGTGTTGGGGACACAAGAGACTCTTTGTTATTTGGTTGCAGGGTTGCTTGAGAGAGACCATCTTCATCCTATGCCTCCCACGGATTGATAAACCTTAGGTCATCCACTTGAGGGAAATTTGCTACTGTCCTACAAACCTCTGCACTTGGAGGCCCAACAACGTCTACAAGAAGAAGGTTGCGTAGTAGACATCAAGCTCTTTTCTGTCACCATTGCTGGGGAGGTTAGCGCTTGAAGGTATATCTTTAGATCTTGCAATCGAATCTTTTTGTTTCTTGTTTTATCACTAGTTTAGTTGATAAAAGAAAACTACAAAAAAATGGAATTGAGGGTACCTCATATGCTTCATCTTTTTAATATCTTTCATGAAAATAAGGATTCCGATAATCGTGCCAAAGTGTTAGAAGAAGAATGCATTAGAATGTTTGGCACTAAATCTTTGAATGATGAGCATGATTGCAATGTTATTAGTATGAACTCTTTGAATATCCATAGTACTAATGATGATTGCACTAGTCATGTTGAAAATGTCTCTTATAAGCATGTCAACTTTTGTGGAATACATAGAGCTTGCAAGCACACACCAAATAGGGAAGATAGATTTTGCAAGAGGCATAAGTATTTGGAAACTAAATGGTTGCAAGAAAGGCTAGATGATTGTGCTGAAAGATTCAATATTTATCGCCATCCTTGTGAACCTTGCAATGAACATGGTCATTTAAAGCTCCAGTGCTATTTGTTTCATGATCAAATTGTGTCCAAAAATTGTGATAACTTGATTACCCTTGAGCATCATAAAGAGCTTAGTCTTCTTTTGGGGTATGAAGAAATGAAACATATAACTGAGGGTATTCCAAAATTTAATCTTGATAGATTTCTTGAGTTTCATCTAGAAGAAATTTTTATGTATTTTGCGGTGAATTGCATTGAAAATCCTTATATTGCCAATTACATAAAGACAAGTAAACAAATAGAAGATGAAGAGAATACTAATGAAAGGGAAGAGACTTCCCAATATCCTCCTATTATTTCTTATGATGAATCAGGTAATGAGGAGGAGCCTCCTATTCAACCAATCTCATTATTAAGGAGCTCCGAAAAGAGGATTAAACCCACACATGATGTGAAGAAGAAAAAGAAAAGATGAAGGAGCAAAGGTGAAAAGGTATCCCTCCCAAATGATGATGATAATTGCTATACTATTGGTGCTATCCATACTATTAATGATGAGAGTGATTATGCTTATGATATGAAAAGGCCCAAGCTTGGGGATGCTATGTTTGATGAAAATGACATGTTTAAGAATTTATTTGCTGAAATTAATGTTTGTCCCAAGCTTGGGGATGATATGTTTTATGAAGATGATATTTTTAATCTCCCAAGTTTGGATATGCAAATTTATTATGATGATAGCATGCCTCCTATTTATGATGGTTATATTGATGAAAGTGGGTTTGGAAGAGTGTCAACTTTAGGAAGTAATGATCCCACTATTTTGGAGGGTGTTGAATCTTATTGTGACAATTATGAAAGTGGATTTGGAGATGTCATGACTTTATTTAGTAATGATTCCACTATCTTGGAAGAGGTTTCAATCGATTATGATGAGAACAAAGTTGCTACTTATGATAATTATTGTGATGATACGTATGCTATAAAAAGTAGTGATGATTATATTAAAACTTGTCATGATTATGATTACCCTTTTTCTGAACATTACTCTTTTAATGTGGAAACAATTTATAGTATTCGAGTTTCTTATAATACTCCCACTATTCCGAATGAGAAGAATCTTGCTTATGTGGAGAGTAGTAAATTTTCTATGCTTGTAGATCATGAAAAGAATGCTTTATGTGATGGTTATATTGTTGAATTTATTCATGATGCTACTGAAAATTATTATGAGGGAGGAATATATGCTTGTAGAAGTTGCAGTAATATTGAGTTTCCTCTCTATGTATTGAAAATCTTGAAGTTATCCTTGTTTTACCTCCCTATGCAAGTTGATTCTTGTTCCCACAAGTTGTTTGCTCAGAAAATCCCTATGCATAGTAAGTGGGTTAGAATTAAATGTGCTAGTCATATTCTTCATGATTCTCTCTTTATATTTCAATTCTTATCTTTTATGTGAGCATCATTGAAATCATCATGCCTAGCTAGGGGCGTTAAACGATAGCGCTTGTTGGGAGGCAACCCGATTTTATTTTTGTTCCTTGCTTTTTGTTCCTATTTAGTAATAAATAATATATCTAGACTCTGTTATGATTGAGTTTTTATGTTTTAATTAGTGTTTGTGCCAAGTAGAACCTTTGAGAAGACTTGGGGAAAGTCTTTGCGATCTTGCTGTAAAAAACTGAAACTTTAACGCTCACGAGATTTGCTGCTATGTTTTACTGGAGAGTGCTATTTAGTTGATTCTTTTTGCAGATGATTAATAAATAAATTCCTCACGTCCAGAAATTTATTTTAGAGTTTGTGGGGTCCCAGAAGTATACGTTTGATCCAGATTACTACAGACTGTTCTGTTTTTGACAGATTTTGTTTTCTATGTGTTGTTTGCTTATTTTGATGAATCTATGAGTAGTATCGGAGGGTATGTGTCGGATGTGGGGTTCCGAAAAACCCTTGAGGTTCGAACACTGGGTGCGCACAAAGTCTTTTCCTCCCACCGATCTACGCCCTAGCTCGCTAAGATCTTGCGGACGAACTCGACGAACTCGCAACGCAGAAAGACACAAGATTTATATTGGTTCGGGCCACCGTTGTGGTGTAATACCCTACTCCATTGTGGTGGTGGTGGATTGCCTCCAGGGCTGATGATGAACAATACAAGGGGAAGAACCGCCTCCTGAGGTTGAGGTGTTCTTGTGCCTGGCTAACTTGTGTGGTTCTAGATGGTCTAAAATGGTCCTCCCTTGCCTATGGTGGTGGCTAGTCCTACTTATAGAGGCCCTGGTCCTCTTCCCAAATATTGAGCGGGAAGGGAGCCAACAATGGAGGGCTAATTTGAAGGGGGACAGCTAGTACAAGCCATCCTGACAAAAGTGGTCTTCGCCTGCCAAAGGCTCTGACGGTGACGCCGTTTTGGGCTCCACGATGACGTCCGTCTTGCCGTCCTTATGGTCTTGGTCTTGTTGCACCAAAATGGCAACCTTTGCCTGATGCCTCGGTACTCCTCGCCTGTGCTGGTCTCCTTAGCACCAAAGAGGAAACAAGTACGCTGCGCGCGCTGGCGCCCGCCTGGTGTCGATCGTCATGGCTCACGTCACAAGAGCCTCGTGAGGTTTGCCTCGCCTTGATATCTCCGCTCCTCGTGAGCCTGCCCAACTAGGCCACTCCAGAGGAGGTCTTGTGTCGTTTGCCTCGCGAGGCTTGGCCCCTCGCGAGGGTCTTGGATGCCTTGTTGATGAAGATGGGCCGTACGGCCTCCTGGCTTAGCCACGCAGCGGGCCGCAGTCAGGAAAGTCTGAGGACCCACGTTCCCAGAACGCCGACAGTATGAACCATAAAGAAGTTGGAATACAGTAGATATTACACCAATATGAATTTAGAATGAGTTCACAACAGCACCTAAGTGGTGATTTATTTTCTTATACTAACGGAGCTTACGAGTTTTCTGTTAAGTTTTGTGCTGTGAAGTTTTCAAGTTTTGGGTAAAGATTCGATGGACTATGGAATAAGGAGTGACAAGAGTCTAAGCTTGGGGATTCCCAAGGCACCCCAAGGTATTTTTCAAAGACAACCAAGAGCCTAAGCTTGGGGATGCCCCAGAAGGCATCCCCTCTTTCGTCTTCGTTCATCGGTAACTTTACTTGGAGCTATATTTTTATTCACCACATGATATGTGTTTTGCTTGGAGCGTCATTTTATTTTATTTAGTTTTTCTTGCTGTTTGAATAAAATACCAAGATATGAAATTCTTAAATGTTAGAGAGTCTTCACATAGTTGCATAATTATTCGACTACTCATTGATCTTCACTTATATCTTTCGGAGTAGTTTATCATTTGCTCTAGTGCTTCATTTATATCTTTCTAGAGCACGGTGGTGGTTTTATTTTATAGGAATAGATGAACTCTCATGCTTCACTTATATTCAATGTTGAGGATATCGCTTATCGTTATCGTCTCGGTCAGCTAGGGATTAGAGATTAATTAGAAATCGGCCGATTAATCGATTTTATCGGTCGACTATTAATCGGCCATTTTCTTGCAAATCTCAGGTTTCCAACACTAAAATATGCTATATTCGACACCCAAACAATATCAGAGAGAAGTGTTACCTTGATTCCTAGCCTTTGAATCGTCGTATAATGAAAAAATAGGACAACAATACATATAGCATAACAAGGTTCACAAAATGCAAACAAGCATAGTTTTTGCAAACATAGTGCTATGAATAACCCCGATTTATCAGTAGATTCCCAATAAATCGCTTGTCATAGTGATAAATCAGCTGAAACGATAAACGGTGAAGATAAGGCATAATCTTATCGGCCACCCTAAGAGTAGCGATAAATCGAACGATAAATCACTAAATCGGATGATTTTTTGAAGAATGCTTATATTATTTTGAGAGTCCTTTAGAACAACATGGTAATTTGCTTTGGCTATAAAATTAGTCCTAATATGATAGGCATTCAAGATGGGTATAATAAAAACTTTCATATAAAGTGAATTGAATACTATGAGAAGTTTGATACTTGATAATTGTTTTGAGATATAAAGATGGTAATATTAGAGTTGTGCTAGTTAAGTAATTGTGAAATTGAGAAATACTTGTGTTGAGCTTGGCAAGTCCCGTAGCATGCACGTATGGTAAACGTTGTGTGACAAATTTTAAGAATGGGGTGTTCCTTGATTGCTTTCCTTATGAGTGGCGGTCGGGGACGAGCGATGGTCTTTTCCTACCAACCTATCCCCCTAGGGGCATGCGTACTAGTACTTTGCTTCGAGGGCTAATAAACTTTTGCAATAAGTATATGAGTTCTTGTTGGTGTACAAAAGTAGGGGCTCTCCTTTTGACCCCTTTACTTGTACACGGGCAGTTAGAGCCGCGCCTGCGGCCTCACTTAACAAGGCAGAGGAGGGAAGCCGGAGGGAAACTGAAGCATAAGACAAACAAAGCAACGCCATGGCCAGAAACACTGAAGAACAAAGGGGCAAGGTGGACTCCCCCAGCAAGATCCTTGCCGAGGCGACCTCCGCGGCCCCGACAAGAGCCTTGCCGGGGCAACTTGCCCAACACCAGCGGAGCGAGCCGCCCTTGAGCCCAGGAGTTCCAAACACCACCAACAACTACATTGAAACCAAGGCTCGGGAGGCACATCTGTAGTGACATGCAGATCTTTGTCAAGATCATGAACACGCAAGATCAGATGAGGACCAGAAGACGACGACCCCCGGCGAGACCTTTGCCGCGGACGACCGCGACGCCACGGCAAGACCCTTGCCGGGGGCCCGGCAAAACCCTTGCCGAGGACACCACCAGGGCCGCAGCCAGGCCCACGTCTGCCAAAGCTCCACCACCGTCCCCAAGCAGCTGCTAGCTCAACCAGCTGGGCAGGCACCTGCGTGGCGATGAACGGCCTCTACACCGACCCAGCAAGCACCTGTGTGGTGGCATGCAAGTCTTCCTGAAGGCTCCACCACCGCGCCAGCCCAGCAGCCAACCAACATGGCGCCCTGACGCCTCGTCAGCTCAGACATGTGTCGAAGCCTGGCGTGGCGCCGATAGCTGGGACATGCTTCCTTGCCGTCCCCGATAAAGTGAGAGGGGCACGTCGGCATCGCATTAAATGCGTTTGTCCAATGGTGCCAGAGGATAGGCTCATCCACGTACACCTTTCCACCTCCTGTGTGCCACCGTGGCAGCCCCTTTTTCTTATAAAAGGAGGCCCGAGGCGACCAGGAGGAGGATTCAGATCTTTTGGGCAAAGTTGCACCCCGTAGCTAGCTTAAGAACACAAGAACGCTCTCAATACATCCACCAAAGCAGGACTAGGGTTTTACGCATCCTCGCGGCCCGAACCTGGGTAAACGATCCGTGTGCTTCCTGTCAGACCCGCTCTTTCCACAATTCGCGCCCGCCAACCGTAGAAGGGATCCCAGTGATTCCATAGGTGTCAATTTCCCCGACATCTTTGGCGCGCCAGGTAGGGGGTGCACAGTTGTGAAAATCCGGTCTAACAGTCCTAGCAGTTCTTCATCGTCATGGCTCCCGAGAAGAAGGCGGTCACAGCGATCGGTTCGTTGGGAGCCGGACGGCCCGTACCGGTGCGGGCGAGCAGCGGGTCGGTCGCGGACAGAACCTGAGGCGCGGCCCGCGAGCACCAACATCGCTCTGGCAGCCAGAGCCTGGCGAGCGGCATCGTTCGTGCTAGGGGTGGAAACGGATCAGATGCGGATCGGATAGTGCTCTTACCACTTCCATTTTCATATTTTCAAAACGAATACGAATCCAAATACGGATGTTATCGGATACGGATGCGGCTTGGATATTATTTGAATACGGATACGTATCGGATATTTTCTTGATTCGTTTCGAATACGAATAATATCAACATATTACTTAAGTAAATTAGTCGATAGCTATGTGACCTAAAATAATCAACTTGTGACATACAATAAGTCAATGATAAATAGGTTTATGAATAAATACTATTGTAATGCATAATAATTTATAAGTTTAATCATATAAAGAGTAAAATTTGACCACTTATTTGGCTTTTATTTTGGATAATTGGAATATTGGACCTAGAATTTTAAAACTTACCTCCCATAATCTTATTCGGATACGGATATATCCACTTCCATATCCATATTTGTGTCAAAATCTCCTACCATATTTTATTTTTTATTTGTTTAATAAATTCGGATACGGATAATTTCCATTTCCATTTTGGTTCGGATGCGGATGTTTCGGATACGAATAGGCATTTTCTCGAATACGAATATCGGATATTTCGGATTATCCGCTACCACTTTCCACCACTAGTTCGCGCACGAGACGACGAGCCGCACGCCTCCAAATCCAAAGACGGAGTCGGGCCCCTCGCAGGCGGCGCGGGCCCTCCAAGGGTGGCGCCGTGCCACCTACGGGCGGCACGGTGACCTCCAAGTCGCGTACGCCGGCGCCCACGATGCGCTCTTCTCAGGATGTGCGCGACGAGCAGTGCCACCATGATGGGTACCTCGGGCACCGCCATGGGAAGAGTCCCGTGCATCACTCGCGGGACGGAGGAAGCCAGCATGCCCGCCGAAGTGCTGGCGAAAATGGCACACAACCGCTGGGCCGTGATAGAGCTCCTTCTAACGTGGTTAGAAGTCGGAGCGCACCATGGTCCACGCAGCTTTCGCCGCCACCCATGCCAGCAGAAGCTTTGGCGCGTGCACAGATGCTCCTCGACTTCCTTCCTGTCGCAGAAAAGCTTGACGAGTGGAGAGCCACCATCCGGAGCCTCATCGGCGTCGCCAACAAAGACGAGCCACAACCAGCGGGTGACGGTGTCCTGGACTAGGGGGTACTCACCACATCGTCTCCTGATCAGTTGGATTGGGCCGAGGACCCCCATGGCCATTTACTCATGGGCCAGTTCGGACAGCCGAAGACATACGAGGAAGATTCCACAGGACTTGGTGATCAAGACAAGGACTCCTCTCCACCGACGTATTCGACTAGGACTCTTGTTATCCTAGGCCTTTGGTATGTTATATAAGCCGAGACCAGGCTAGTCAATGGATGATTATGATATTATTCATCATACGCTTAGGTTTTAGACCACAACATATGATCTCGAGGTAGATCAACTATGTACTTGATACTCCATCAATATAAACAAGAGCAGGACGTAGGGTTTTACCTCAATCAAGAGGGCCCGAACCTGGGTAAACATCGTGTCCCCTGTCTCCTGTTACCCATCGATCCATGATACACAACTTGGGACCCCTACCCGAGATCTGCCGGTTTTGACACCGACAATGGTGCTTTCATTGAGAGTTCCGCTGTGTGATCGGTAAAGGATCAATGGCTCGCCCGCAGGTTAACTGCGACGCTGACATCTTCGTCGCCAGCTCGACTGGTCACCTTGGCTTGACCGAGGACCACGCTCCATCTCCGATCGTCATGTTCGGATGGGGGCCTTCATCAACATCAACTCCAATCTCTATCATGATCATAGAGTAATCATCCATGGAGCTCGAGGGCTCAACGTCAACATTTCCCTCGGGCGGTCGTGCTGTTTTTCCGGACAGCGAACTTGTATCCGTTGCCACCACCTCCTTGAGCATCGCTTTGACGATTTGTTCAGTGTAATTGTGCGGAATTAAGTCTACAACAGCCATGCAAAATTTCGTCGAGTTCGGATGTAGGAATCTCTGGCAATCTATGATATACCGGAGCCCTGTCAAATCTGGACGGGAATCCGGACGAGTTTAGGGCATGGTCTCCAGAGCCAGCTCAGATGTCCTTTGGAAGATCCAACCGTTCATCTGCTGCGGAATTCCCATATCTACCACCCCTCCAAAATTCAGCTCGATTCGACGGTTCAAACTCCGGGAACCTTCCGATGAGTGTACCACTTTTTCAGATCTGTTTTCTGCGCGAGAATGAATACGACCCGAGTTCATCTTTTTTATGAACGCGATTTCGGACATCCTTTTTGAAGGAGGTTTTGTATGGGGTATTGTGTTTTGTTCCCAAACACATCCCACTAATTTTAAGGTCTTTTCCAATATGATCTTCACCATCGCGCCGGTGTCAAACCAGCCCGTCAACATTGCTTCATGGCTACCGACCTGCGCTAGACACATCGTCGCTTTGTTGAGCCGATCTCAACTTCTTCGGATCATCATCTGGGCAAGCCGAACAAGAGTTCGACATCGCGAAGGATAAATCATCACCAACATCGCCGCCCCACGGATTACACGGAGCGGGCACACCGGCATCGCCGCACGGTCACTTCATCAAGCTGGCATTGACCGCGTCACAAGTTACGACCTGTGCCAGCATGGCTGCACTGTTGCTTTTTCAAAGCCAATGTCCATCACACCGAACTGCTTCAACACCTCGGCTGACATGGCAGCTGCAACATCTCCTTACCGACCTGCTCCGTCACCTCGGCTAGACCGGGGGCTTCGCCATCCCTTCTTCAACCTACTCCGGAGACTTCGGCGTCACCAGCCGACCAGCTTCGTCACGTTAGCTGGACCGGGGGCTTTGCCTCGGTGAGCCCACCTTTGCCAGCATCACCATGCCATCGCTTTATCGCCCATCCAGCAATGGTTGTGCGGATCGAGTCCCAATTTTGGGAGTAACCTTTCTTCAGATTGCTACAACAGATAAACCGGGTGCTATTAATCCTAATATTTTTTCTTGCTTGGGTTTATTTTTCCAAGGAATTATTACTCTGGTTTGTTTCATCATCTTTAAACAGGTCTATCAAATGGTGGCCGCATTAACAATGGTCGCGTGGTGGTTCAGTCAGTTTCCGTATACAGTTCGGCGAATGCCGCATCCGAAACTCAGATCGGCCTGTGAATTCAGGCTTGGCCACGCCTTCATCGCGTCACGCCAACGCCCTGCATTGACATGACTTCGGCACCAGGCCACATCCCTTTCAATAAATTATTTTTGCGAAAAGCAATTATCCTTTTTGACCGCACTATTTTTTGTGTGTAGGTGATCGACTTCGACTGCGTCACACGGTCACTTTGGCAAGCCGACGTCGTTGTCCCAATCGGCTCGCGTGATCACCTTGTTGGTCGAATCACCATACCGACATGTTCGGTTGCCTCGGGGACTTCGGCATCGCTGAGAGAGCTCTACCTCATCGAGTGTTCGGCACACAGGCCATATTTCTTTTATTAGTCACTTGCATAAATTATTAATTATGCAACAATTTTTTTATTACTATTATCTCCGGCTTGCACTATTTTCTGTGCACAGGTAAAGGATCTGGGTTGGGCAGCGCTGTCACCTCGGTTGGACCGAGGGCTTCGTCATTACTTCATTAAGCCACACCGAGGACTTCGGCGTCACACTGCTGGCCTGCATTGGCCGTGCTATGTCGCCACTTCGGAGTGCCGAGCTCTTCGCTCCGCCACCTCGGGACCGGCTTGGGGGCTGGGACCTTGTCCCGCCGTAAGCTCGGGCCGTGCATCGACACCGAGCACATTAACCAACTAAGTCGCTTCCATGCTTAAAAACCTTTAGTTTTAAATTTCATTCGGTTCGACCAAGCATTATGTTTTTTTGACAAAAAGTCATTTGCGGAAAACTTTCTTTGTCAAAACCTTGTTTGTTGCAAGCAAATTCAAATACCCCATTTACTTGGGGGCTTCCTTTGTGAAGCCTTTCCTCTTGCATATGATTATACTTGTACGGCTTTGTTCCTTGTTCGTGTATTACCCACAATATGCACCATGTTGACTTAAGTGTTTCACAAGCTGGGTTGCCTGGCTCGTGTGCTTACCCCTACGTTCCCGATTGTTCGGCTAGGCAGTAAAGGGAGCATCTCTGCGATTGTTACTACCGGGTCATCCGAGTTAGTACCTCAGACTGGGTGAAGCCGAAAGCTAGCGCTCTTATTGTTTTCAATAATGGTTAGCACACAACGGAACACATGAGTACAAAAAATCTATTGCACAAGTCTCATAGTAACAATGAGAAACCGAAGAAAGGTATTGGTGGAGGTACTATTTTCTTCGAAGATGCTTCTTACACTTCGTCAGTAATATAGCATAAGTTCCCTGAGCGCGCTTTGTCTGTTACAGCCTTATGGCCTGATTGCCTGGTTATCGGAAACACCGTCGATACTTTCGACAGGTGGAGTACATGACACTTTTCGGTACTTGACCGAAGAGGGAGAAGCCGACGGTTGGTTAAGACGTGTTTAAAGTTCGGGTGAACACAGATATGATATAAGTACATCGGTACATACAAACATTATACATAAAATTCTTTTACCCAAGTCAGTTGGGGGCTCTTAAAATTTATATGAGCTGTTTTATAGTAAATGTGTTTTCTTCTTGGTCGTTGCAAAGTCTTTTTCTACCGCTCCTTTTTCGACTCGAGTGTATGGTCAATAGCCGGATAGCCTGTCTTCTCTCTAAAAAGACGCTCGAGTTTAGTTCGCTAAACTGGCCTCGAAGAAGTACTTCGCCTTTGGGATAAGGAGCTCGAAGCCGTAGGCTGGCCCGCTTGAAGTGTTGAGATCGGGTGTGTCATGTTAAAGCACGCCAGAAGCACAATTTTTTCTTTTTTCCAATTTTCGGATTGGCACCGAACACTTGATCTTGTCGGACGTCAAGTTTTTACTGACATTTTTTGGTTTTCCAAGCTTATGGCACTTTTAAACTATTTGTGTGTTTTCAGCACAAGTCTCGCAGTGCAATGCCAGACACCTTTAGAGATTCGACAAAAATATTCTCGGATATTGCTAAATATGCATCAGTTTCGAATTGTGTCTTCGGTCAATAGTTGGGTTGCCCAGCTCCCGCGCTTGCCTCCTACGTTCTTCTTTGTTCGGCTAGGTGTGCAAAGGGAGAACCACTGCGATTGTGCTTCCAGCTCACATGGTTAAGCACCTCAGTGGAGAAAGCTGAAAGCTGACTGTCACAATAAGCGTAAACTGGTCAGCGATCCAATGACTGTGTTAAATGATGGGCCATTCATAACATTGGCCGAAGTATTTAAGGCTTGACCTCGGATGTCGCCGAACCTAACCGGGGCTCATAACTAGCTTCCCCAGTTTAAAGCTCCTATGACTAAGTGAAAGTTATAAAGCCTGCATATCTGATTGCTTCGTTTCCGCTAACACAACCGCCTTCGGGCACCGAGACGTCGGCTAAGGGTTGTCTTGTTATCACGGAGACACCCTGCGTAGTATCTACAAAGGGGTAGAAGCCAACGATGGGCCACTTTCAACTGATAAACGGTCGCAGCGGAGTCAAAATAAACATATCATCGTCATTTGTATTTAATATGCAAGGGCTACCTTCCATAATCATCGTTATAAAGCCACAAATATGCATCAATTTGACTTAAGATTTTTGCCAAGCTGGGTTGCCTGGCTCCTTTGCTTACCACTACATTCTCGATTGTTCGGCTAGGCGGTAAATGGAGCACCTCTGTGATTGTTACTACCAGGTCATCCGAGTTAGTACCTCAGACTGGGTGAAGCCGAAAGCTAGCAATCTTAAAGGATCACATTGGTCGGCAACGACGGAAGTAAAAAATTTGGTTCATTAATACCACAGAGTTTGGGAACTTTCCCTGAACTAAATCCTCAATATTTTCTTCCCACGTTGATCGGAGGTGAGGTTTCATGATCAT
Organism: Triticum urartu; assembly: GCF_003073215.2. Taxonomy (NCBI): domain Eukaryota; kingdom Viridiplantae; phylum Streptophyta; class Magnoliopsida; order Poales; family Poaceae; genus Triticum; species Triticum urartu. Next base: position 81,920,971 of record NC_053023.1, read on the forward strand.
GATACGCATGACGACCCAAAGAAAGGAACCGATAGCGGGACCTTTTTCCTTGGAAGATGTTTCTTATATTAAGTAATATAACATATCTCTCCATGTACCTTTGTTTATAAAACCCTATGGCCGGATTTCCTTGTTTTCCATAAATCTTTGCCCTTATAACGGCTTTATAAAGTAGGACAGACACTCCTTGGCTACTGGCCGAGGAGGTGGAAGCCGATGGTCGGTCAACAAAGTTTTATGCAATGCGTATCCGAGCATTAATGATATAAAGTATTTGGATACATAGAATCATTACACATAATTTGTGATTTTACTCTGGATATCGATCCTTAATTCGGCCACCCATGCCCGCATTAAGGCTCAGGGGCTACTGGACTTCGGGCTTATCATTTACTAATATTAAAGGGGCACATCTATCCCCTGATCTGGTGTTGCCACCCGACCAGTGTCTCGGGGGCTACTGCATTGGCAATCCAGTGCAGAAAATTTAAGTGCAATATTGTTTTCGAGGAGATTATGATCCTCAGGTTGGCCGTCCGCACCCAACCTGAGTCTCGAGGACTTTGCACACCGCTTTTTGTGTCCCGAAGTATTCCGCTGAGCTAGGAGTTGATCCTCAGGCCGATTTTGCAAATCAACCTGAGTCTCAGCGGCTACTGGGATCAGCGGTCTTATGTCATCCTTCAAGTGCATCTCGGGTTTTAGACTGATACACACCTTGAGGGCTACTGGCTATATATCTCGGTAGAGAATAAATTGCACCAATCAAAAATATTGACAAAAATCAGCCCACAGTCGGGGTGGTGCACTACCTCGGAAGGAGTCCGGCATAAAGCTTGGGCGCTAGTGGCTGGCTCCATAGAGGGCATTTCCGGCATTAAGCTCAGCTAAACTCCTTCAACTTTTTTGAACCAAGGTGATCTATGACACCTCGGATATAGTCCGGCGTTGGAGCTCGGAAGCGGTCCGACGTTGGTGCTCGTCTGCAAAAGATACCTCGAATATAGTCCGGCGTTGGAGCTCGGACGCAAGAGGACACTACCGTCCGGGAACAACTTCAAACCCGAGGTGTGGCATAAAAATAACGAGGCATTGATAAAGGCCGAAGACTTAAAGGGCTCCTTGGATACCCAACATGTGAGATCTTCAGATTTAGCTCGGCAATCCTCAAGATAGAAGATGGGAAGATTTGTTGAACCAGTTTTCAAGACCGACGATCGAAGACGAAGAACAGTTTAGAAGAACCGAGGAGCATCCCCAACTTGAAGACCGATTCAGGGGGTTACTGATGGTGTCCTGGACTAGGGGGTACTCACCACATCGTCTCCCGATCAGTTGGATTGGGCTGAGGACCCCCATGTACGTTTACTCATGGGCTAGTTCGGACAACCGAAGACATATACGAGGAAGATTCCACATGACTTGGTGATCAAGACAAGGACTCCTCTCCACCGACGTATTCGACTAGGACTCTTGTTATCCTAGGCCTCTGGTATGTTATATAAGTCGAGGCCAGGCTAGTCAATGGATGATTATGATATTATTCATCATACCCTTAGGTTTTAGACCACAACATATGATCTCGAGGTAGATCAACTATGTACTTGATACTCCATCAATATAAACAAGAGCAGGACGTAGGGTTTTACCTCAATCAAGAGGGCCCGAACCTGGGTAAACATCGTGTCCCCTATTACCCATCGATCCATGATACACAGCTTGGGACCCCCTACCCGAGATCTGCCGGTTTTGACACCGACAGCGGGGCCCTCAGGACGGCGCTCCGTCGAACCACCGCACGCCAACGGTGGGGGGCCCGGAGGTGCTGCGGCCACGGTGCACTCTCCTCCTCCACGCCAGCCGCCGCGGGTGTCGATCCATCGTGATGACGCTTGTGATAACATTTCCATAGCGTCGTCCGATCCACGGACCCACCGCGACCAGCGTCAAGTTCTTCGGGAGCGAGCCCACGAAGATGCTCGAACCACCATCGAGTGCCGGCGCAATACGCGCCACCAGTTAGACAGGCGGGCGGGGCCTGATGAAGACATGTACCTAGGGTAGGGACACGGACCCGACCTAAGAGTCCTACTCTAAGGCATCCCTGGGAGAAGTCACATTTCATTTGACTTGAAGGCATCGCACTCGACAGGTTCAAGACACTCGACCAAGAGGCTATCACTCGACCAAGAAGCTACCACTCGACCGCCAAGAGATCAACAGTCGCTCTGTAGGCAAACGGTCAGCCATTAAGTAGTCTTCATGGTCATTATAGCACTTTATTAGAGGCGTTACCAGTAACGCCCAATCTTAAATGTACCTTAAACCCTGCATTACTGAGGGCAGGAGAGGGCTGGCGAACTCTATATAAGCCACCCCCCTCCTCAGTAGGAAGGGTTCGCACCTCTGTAATCTATACACGCATAATCCAGTCGACCGCCTCCGGGCTCCGAGACGTAGGGCTATTACTTCCTCCGAGAAGGGCCTGAACTCGTATACCTCGCGTGTAACAACTTCCCAATAGCTAGGATCTAGCCTCTCCATACTCACCCCCCTACATCACTGTCAGAGTTAGAACCACGACAGTTGGCGCCCACTGTGGGGCTGGAATCTTAGCGCTTAGTTGGAGAAGTTGCGATCTTTTCCGATCCCTTTGATCATGGTTTCTTGCGGAGTTTTGGTGGAGAGCTGCGAGATCCGTCTCGGCACGCTTACCTTCATCGTCGACGATTCCGCCTGGCTTCAGGAGGCACCGCTCGACATCGACGCGCTCCCCGCCCGCGGTGCGACACATTTCCGCGCATGCGTTCGTGGCGTCCTCCTGCGGCAACCGTCGACCCAATATGGGTCGGCCCCTGTATCGTCTCCCCGCCCTGTCTCCCACCAGCGCAAGCGCTCCGGTCGGTCAAGACTTCAGCGGTGGGTGAGGCACGCCGTGGCCCGCCAATCGGCAGCCCCACAAGTCGCGGCCATCGAGCCCGTCGAATCCCTCTACGGCCTGTTCGACCTGTCGACTGGCTCCGTGGAGAACGCATCCGAATGCGACAGCAGCGACCCAGCGGCTGAGGTTCTGGCGGTCGATGGAACACACAGTCCCCCTGGTTTCCCTCGCACTGATGGAGGCGCAGGTGGGGGCGATCCGTCGCATCCTGACGACGAGTATCTCCCCGAACCTCTCACGTCATTGCAGCGAGAGGAGCTTCGCCGCCAGAACATGGACGCACTCCGCACTCCTATCGTCGGAGAGACCCCCGAGGCCCGGGCCTTGGAGGACGCGTGTTTGGCCAACTTGGCCGAGCGCACTCGACTGGAGAATCTCCAGCGAGCACTCGACGAGCAAGCGCGTCAGCGGGCTCCCGAGTCTAGTCGACGCCAGCTCTTCCCGCCGACGCAGGTATACCGAACCCCAGTTCAGAATTTGGCCGCCGCGGCCCGTATAGCAGAATCGATTCAGCCCTCCCAGTCGGAGGCTGGCAGGGGCCTATTGCAGATCAGAGCATTGCTCCGGGCGGCGGGGGACCAGAACTCCGCTGTCTCTCAGTCGCGGAATAGGATCCACGGTCGGTCTGTCGCAACAAATACAGTCGAGTCAGCTCACAGCCCAAGATCGCCCCCGAGGCGTGAGGGACGTGGTGGCCAGCATGATCAGTACAGGAGGAATGAGCAGTATGATCACCGATTCGACCGTGATGATCGACGTCGAGTGCCAACCCCTCCCCCGAGGAGTGGGTCATATGCGCCTCGACGGCAAGATGACAGACGCCCTCGTAGTGTTGGGCAGAGGATTCCAGTCGACCCCAGAGACCCAGGCTTTGATGCGAGATCCATCCTCGTTCAAGGTTTGGTTGACAGGAACAGAGCTCATCGAGAAGGCCACAACAGAGATGCGCCTGCCAGCAGCAGAGTACGCACTTCAGGGCCAGAGTGTTTCAGTCGAGCCATCAGAGCCACAGTGATACCTCCCAATTTCAGGTTGGCGACTGGAATCGGCAAGTTCACCGGTGAATCTAAGCCTGACACCTGGCTCGAAGATTACCGAGTGGCCGTACATATTGGCGGCGGCAACGACGAGGTGGCCATGAAGCATTTGCCTCTCATGTTAGAGGGCTCGGCCAGAGCATGGTTAAATCAGTTGGCGTCCAGCAGCATTTACACGTGGGAGGACCTCTCCCGAGTGTTTATCACAACCTTTGAAGGAACATGCAAACGACCTGCAGGCCTAACTGAGCTGCGGTCTTGCGTGCAGAAGCCGAATGAAACTCTGAGGGAATATATCCAGAGGTGGATCACGCTGCATCACTCGGTTGAGAACGTGCCAGACCACCAAGCAGTTTGTGCCTTCAAGGAAGGTGTGAAATACAAAGAGTTGAATCTGAAGTTCGGTCGAACTGGAGAGATGTCTCTAAATCGGATGATGGAGATTGCCACCAAGTATGCTAACGGAGAAGATGAAGATCGACTCCGGAGTGGCAAGCAGAAAGCAGTCGCCCAGGAAACCGGAGGCAATTCCAGTCGGAAGAAGAAGCGAAAGGCCGAGCCAGCTGCTCCTGGGGAGGCCCTGGCCGTAGCCCAGGGAAACTTCAAGGGAAAATCCAAGGGCACCTGGAAGCCCAAGAAAGTCAAGGATCAAGACGGAAATGATGTTTTGGATCTGCCATGTCACATCCACACCAAAAAGGATGAAGAGGGTAATTTTATTTACCCAAAGCATACCACTCGACAGTGCCGGCTCCTGATCCAGCAGTTCCAAGGAAAGCAGTCCAAGGATAAGGAAAAAGAGTCGGGCAGAGTCGAGGACAAGGAAGACAGTGACGATGGATACCCCCAAGTCAATTCCACCCTGATGATTTTCGCCGATGTTGAAAGCAAAAGTCGACTGAAAGTCATTAACCGAGAGGTGAACATGGTTGCCCCGGCAACACCCAGTTACCTGAAGTGGTCCCAGACTGCCATCACATTCGACCAGTCTGATCACCCGACTCACATTGCCACCCCTGGGAGGCAAGCTTTGGTGGTTGACCCAATTGTTGAAGGCACCCGACTGACTAAAGTCCTGATGGATGGAGGCAGTGGCCTGAACATATTGTATGCTGAAACATTGAAAGGAATGGGCATTCCGATGTCCAGACTCAGCACCAGTAACATGAGTTTCCATGGAGTCATTCCTGGGAAGAAAGCCCAATCACTCGGCCAGATCGCTCTTGATGTGGTTTTTGGTGATTCAAAGAATTACCGCAAGGAAAAGTTGACATTCGAGGTCGCGGACTTCCAAAGTGCTTATCACGCCATTTTGGGCAGGCCAGCTCACGCACGCTTCATGGCCCGGCCATGTTACGTGTACCTCAAACTGAAGATGCCTGGCCCCAAAGGTGTGATCACTGTCACAGGCAATCGGAAGAAGGCGGAAGAATGCTTTCAGAAGGGCTCAAAAATTGCAGATGCTCAGATGGCAGTGGTCGAGCTGCAAGAGTACCAAAAGACTGCCGACCCAAGCGAGTTGCTGCGAGCCAAGAAGCCTGCTTCAGAATCAGCTTTTCAGTCGTCCGGTGAAACAAAAACAGTCAACATTCACCCGACCGACCCCGATGCTGCCCCGACTCAAATCTCAACGACGCTTGACTCCAAATAGGAGGAAGCGCTCATCCAGCTCCTCCGTGAGAACTGGGACATCTTCGCATGGAAACCCTCCGACATGCCTGGAGTTCCCAGGGGGCTGGCTGAGCACCGTCTACGGGTCGACCCAAAATTCAAGCCTGTGAAGGAACATCTTCGACGGTCCGCCGTCCAGAAGAAGCAAGCCATTGGCGAGGAGGTGGCTCGGCTCTTAGCAGCAGAGTTCATCCGAGAAATTTACCACTCCGAGTGGCTCGCCAATGTCGTCATGGTCCCCAAGAAGGACAAGTCACTTCGCATGTGCATTGATTTCAAACATATCAATCGGGCCTGCCCGAAAGATCATTTTCCTCTCCCTCGCATCGACCGAATAGTCGACTCGACTGCGGGGTGCGAGCGATTGTCTTTTCTAGATGCTTATTCCGGGTACCATCAGATCCGTCTGTACGGACCCGACGAAATCAAAACAGCTTTCATCACCCCATTCGGATGCTTCTGTTATGTCACTATGCCGTTCGGCCTCAAGAACGCCGGAGCCACGTTCATGAGAATGATTCAGAAATGTTTACTCACTCAAATCAGTCGAAATGTGGAGGCATACATGGATGATATTGTGGTCAAGTCGCGCAAAGGTTCCGACCTACGAGCTGACCTTGGCGAAACTTTTGCCAACCTCAGGAGGTATGATATCAAGCTCAATCCATCAAAATGCACATTCGGAGTTCCAGGCGGAAAGTTACTCGGTTTTCTCGTTTCCGAACGAGGGATCGACGCCAATCCTGAGAAAATTGGCACCATACTCCGCATGAAGCGTCCTGTGCACGTGCACGATGTCCAAAAGCTTACAGGCTGCCTGGCCGCTTTGAGTCGATTCATTTCTCGCCTCGGTGAAAAGGCGTTGCCTCTCTACCGACTGATGAAGAAGTCTGACAAGTTCGAGTGGACTCCAGAAGCTGACGCAACGTTTGTAGAACTCAAAGCTCTGCTCTCCACCCAGCCGGTGCTTGCTGCCCCAATCAGCAAAGAGCCTCTGCTGCTGTACATTGCGGCCACGGGACAAGTTGTCAGTACAGTACTCACGGTCGAGCGGGAAGAAGAAGGAAAGGCCTTCAGAGTTCAGCGCCCAGTCTATTATCTGTCTGAAGTTTTGACTCCTTCAAAACAAAGATACCCTCACTACCAGAAGCTTGTATATGGGATTTACATGACCACGAAGAAGGTTGCACATTACTTCTCTGACCACTCCATTACAGTCGTCAGCGACGCCCCACTGTCAGAGATACTGCATAACAGAGATGCAACTGGTCGAGTGGCCAAGTGGGCGATTGAACTCCTTCCTTTAGATATCAGGTTTGAAGCAAAGAAGGCTATTAAGTCCCAAGCGATCGCAGATTTCGTCGCCGAGTGGATTGAACAGCAGCTTCCGACTCAAGTTCACTCGGAGCACTGGACCATGTTCTTCGATGGATCTAAGATGCTGAATGGTTCCAGTGCTGGGGTAGTTCTAGTCTCCCCCCGAGGAGATAAGCTCAGATATGTTCTCCAGATTCACTTCGATTCCTCCAACAATGAAGCAGAGTATGAAGCACTTTTGTATGGGTTGCGCATGGCCATTTCACTCGGCGTCCGTCGCCTCATGGTCTATGGCGACTCAGATCTGGTGGTTAATCAGGTGATGAAGGAGTGGGACGTCAGAAGTCCAGCTATGACTGGTTATTGCAATGCAGTGAGAAAGCTAGAAAAGAAATTCGAGGGGTTAGAGCTTCATCACATCCCCCGACTCAAAAATCAAGCAGCCGATGATCTGGCAAAGATAGGCTCCAAGAGGGAAGCCATTCCCAGCAATGTGTTTTTGGAGCACATCCGCTCGCCGTCAGTCCAGGAGGATCCTTTCACAGAAGAAATCCCACAAACGAAAAGTGCCACAGATCCGACTGAAGTCGAAGTTCCTGCTGTGGTCGACCTGATCATGGAAGTCTTGGCCATTATTCCCGACTGGACGATACCATACATCGCATATATCCTAAGGAAAGAGCTCCCAGAGGACGAGGAAGAGGCTCGACAGATCGTCCGCCGATTCAAGGCCTTCACAGTCATAAAGGGACAGTTGTACAGAGAAAGCGCGACTGGAATCGGTCAGAAGTGCATAACTCCAGAAGAAGGTCAGATGATCCTTGATGAGATCCATTCGGGGACCTACGGCCACCATGCGTCCTCCCGGACCATTGTGGCCAAAGCATACCGAGCGGGATTTTACTGGCCAAGAGCGAATGAGATGGCAAAGGAGATAGTTGACAAGTGTGAGGGATGTCAGTTCTACTCCAACATGTCCCACAAACCCGCATCAGCCCTGAAGACCATTCCACTCATCTGGCCCTTCGCTGTCTGGGGACTGGACATGGTCGGCCCTCTGAAAACAGGCAGGAGCGGTTTCACCCATGTGCTTGTGGCAGTCGACAAGTTTACCAAGTGGATTGAAGCTAAACCCATCAAGAACCTCGATGCTGGCACTGCTATTAGTTTCGTCAGAGGACTAACATTCAGATATGGAGTGCCTCACAGCATCATCACTGACAATGGATCAAACTTCGATTCAGACCAGTTCAGAGCCTTTTGCGCCTCTCAAGGCACTCGTGTCGACTATGCGTCAGTCGCCCATCCCCAGTCAAATGGACAAGATGAAAGGGCAAATGGTCTGATCCTCAAAGGACTAAAGCCTCGGCTAATGCGTGATCTCAAGCACGCAGCAGGTGCCTGGGTCGACGAGCTTCCGTCAGTTCTGTGGGGATTAAGGACCACCCCTAACCGGTCGACTGGAAGAACCCCATTCTTTCTTGTTTATGGAGCCGAAGCCGTTCTGCCAAGCGATCTCCTTCACAACGCTCCCCGAGTCGAGCTTTACACCGAAGGTGAAGCAGAACAGGCTCGGCAAGATGCAGTAGACCTCCTGGAAGAAAAAAGAGAGATGGCCATGATCAGATCGACCGTTTATCAGCAAGATTTGCATCGATTTCATGCCCGACATGTGAAGAGTCGAGCCTTCCAAGAGGGAGATTTGGTCCTCCGAGTGGATCAACAGAAACCACACAAGCTTGCTCCTACTTGGGAAGGCCCCTTCATCATCACCAGAGTCCTCCACAACGGAGCGTATCACCTCTACAATGTTGATCGCCAGATTGACGAGCCGCGAGCTTGGAATGCGGAACTACTCCGCCCCTTTTACACTTAAGTTCCTTCCCATAAAGATGTAATAAGAGAAACTTCCGCAGTTCATTTTTATCAAAGTCAAGAGTGTTCCAATGATTGCGGTCACTCCTGTTTACATACGAGAACCCCCAGTGGGTGACTTAGCCGCGAACCCGTTTCGCCTAAGTTTAAAAAATCCTACCGAGTGGAGAGCAAACCTCCCACTCGGGGGCTTAGCCGCAGTCCAGCACTCGCCTAAGTTCTCCTACGCAGAGACTTAGCTGCAGTCAGCACTCGCCTAAGTTTAAAAAATCCTACCGAGTGGAGAGCAAACCTCCCACTCGGGGGCTTAGCTGCGGTCCAGCGCTCGCCTAAGTTCTCCTTCGAAGAGACTTAGCTGCGGTCAGCACTCGCCTAAGTTTAAAAAATCCTACCAAGTGGAGAGCAAACCTCCCACTCGGGGGCTTAGCTGCAGTCCAGCACTCGCCTAAGTTCTCCTACGCAGAGACTTAGCTGCAGTCAGCACTCGCCTAAGTTTAAAAAATCCTACCGAGTGGAGAGCAAACCTCCCACTCGGGGGCTTAGCTGCGGTCCAGCGCTCGCCTAAGTTCTCCTTCGAAGAGACTTAGCTGCAGTCAGCACTCGCCTAAGTTTAAAAAATCCTACCGAGTGGAGAGCAAACCTCCCACTCGGGAGCTTAGCTGCAGTCCAGCACTCGCCTAAGTTCTCCTAAGCAGAGACTTAGCTGCGGTCAGCACTCGCCTAAGTTTGAAAAATCCTACCGAGTGGAGAGCAAACCTCTCACTCGGGGGCTTAGCTGCAGTCCAGCACTTGCCTAAGCTTCCCTACGAAGGGACTTAGCTGCGGTCAGCACTCGCCTAAGTTTAAAAATCCTACCGAGTGGAGAGCAAAACTCCCACTCGACGGGTCATCCACAAAGAGATTCAAACGACAAATCAAGTTCAAACAAAGCCTAAAATATCCGAGAGACCTCAGATCAAAGTACTCGAGCCCACAGCTCGGCAGAGTTTAGCTGTTACACTTCCACTCGGCATTCCAAGGCGAATTTAAGGCAGAGTTTGGCGGATTACAAAATACACTCGGCATCCCGAGGCAAGTTTTTCATTCCTCAGGAGGAGGAGGACTGGCGGGGGCGACGAACTCATCCAAGTCAATCCCATCTGCGATGCGGGTAGCAGCAGCAATGAATGTCTCCATGAAGTCCTGGAAGTTGTGCTTCCTCGTGTTGGCAACTTGGATGGTGGCCAGCTTCTCCTCCCGCACCTCCTTACAGTGGACGCGGACCAGGGACAGAGCCACGTCAGCGCCACACCGAGCTGAAGACTTCTTCCACTCCTGCACTCGGTCAGAGATTCCATTGAGTCGAGTCATCAGAGACTCGAGATCATTCTGGAGCGTAGATTCTGGCCAAAGTGTCGGGTCGATCCGCGTCATGGCAACCTTCAGTCGAGCCAAGTAATCCACGACGCCGTCAACACGAGACTCCAGACGGAGCACGTTCATTGCGGCCTCGTCCTTCACAAGAGAGTTAACAGGATCCAAGCTCGGCTCCACTCGACTGGTCTCCTCTTCAAAATTCTAGCAAAGCTCTGCATACAAGATTCAAGGATAAGACAATTTTCACAGAATGAGTCGGCTCAAAAACCAGTCGGAATTGAATGCGCACCTCCAAGCTTAAGGTACAACTTCTTCGCGAGGCCCCCCAAGTAGCTCTCCAGGTCGTTTCTCCCGCGAGCGAGGCCTTCCAGCTTCTCGCTCAGGGTGAGGTTCTCCTTCTTCCAACGTGAGCACTCCCTGTTGGCTTCATTCAGAGCAGTCTTGAGCTTGGTATTTTCTTGTTCTAAGTGGTCGACCGAAGTTAGCTTCTGTGCGGCCAGAGCGGTCTTGTCTTCAGCCTCCTTGCGGGCAGCAGCCAAGTCCCGATCCTTCTTCGCCAGAGCTTCTTTCAGTGTTTCTGCAAAAACGATGATTGAGTCGGAGAAAGCGAAGAGATACTAACCAGTCGACAAAGGCGTCTTACCTGCGGCGCTGTCTCTGACCGTCTGCAGTTCTGTCCTGGCCAGCTCCAGATCAAGTTTCATTTGAATTTGCTGCTTCTCCAAGTCAGCCAAGTGGTTTCCAAGATCACAAGATTTCTGAAGTCAAAGAGGAGGAGTTACAATTTCAGTAAAGAGGAAAAAGCAACAAAGGCAGTAAATACTAAGACTACGGTCGACTGCCAGCAGTCCACCATAGTCTCGGGGACTACACCCAGTGGATGCACTTAGCGTGCCCCCACCGGTTCCTATTCCACTCGACCGATCCCTGAAGTCGAGTCCAAGACAAGCTGCTTCCGAGCAGTTAAGAGACAATAACAGAGTTTCTAAGACTACAGCCGAAGCAAAACATTCGACAGTAGCCTCGGGGGCTACACCCAGTGGGTGCACTCAGCGTGCCCCCACAGTAAAAAAAAGAGAGAAAGACGTCGACTGCCCGTTCCAGTCGACATGACCCGATCAGACAGAGCGAAGAAATTCAACTACAACGACTCAATTTAAAGACTACAGTCGACCGCCAGCGGTCCACCGTAGTCTCGGGGACTACACCCAGTGGGTGCACTTAGCGTGCCCCCACTCGTCCAAGAATCGGCAAACACACCCACTGGGTGTACAAACTTAAAGACCTTCGAAAAAGAGAATCTTCAAAGGATATATCAAAACAGACCAAGTGTTGAAGTCGACTGACCTAGACATTGCTTTGAAGAGCCGAGCTTGCGTCGTAAGCCGCCTGGCAAGCCTCCCGAGCCACTTTTACTTGTTCCATCATGACTCCAGCCTGGCGTACAACCTCCTTCGCAGCAGCCACTTGGTCCTCAGGGATGGGGTACACAGCAAAAAGCGAAGACGGATCTGCAGTCGACGCTGAAGGCTGCACACTCGTCAAAGGCACAGCAAAAGTCACGGAAGCCCGAGTGGGTTCGCCATCATCCCGAACTGCAGCCTCTGGCGCGGGAGTGGATTGCGGAGTCTTGCCAGCCAGCACCTTCTTCTTCCTCTTCACCCTCAGTGGTGCGTCGTCGTCGTCGTCCGGGAGGTCGATAACATGAGGAGGAGCTGCAAGGAAAACATTCAATCGACCAATTCTTCAGTCGACTCGTAAGCAGGACGGCAGTGATCGTACCAGGGTTGGAGGTGACAGCGTCCTCCATCTCTTGGTCGTCGTTCCTGGCAGAGACCTCAGAAGTTGCACCACTACAAATCTCAAAAGATTAGTCAGTTGGCCCAGTGAATCGACCAAGGATCCGTCCACAGTCGACAAAGGAAAACAAGTGTTGTTGTTACCCCGAAATGGTGGGAACAGCTATCTTCATCTTGGGCAAGGCCTTGGGCGGCTTAGATGGCGCCGTTCGTGGGTGCTTGGGAGCCTTCCCGGCCGGCGGAGGAGAAGAAGTCCGAGGGCGTTTCGACGACTGCCCAACAGGAGCGGCCGCCTTGCCACGTTCCTGCGCTGGATCGTGGGCGAGCTTGGACCGTCTCTCCGGGCGGGAGGGTTCGGCCTCCCCCTCCTCTTCACTGGAGAAGATGTCGTCGCCCCTCCTCTCCCTCACCGTCGGACTCCCACTCGACCTGGTCGTCCCCGCTCTTGCCTCCGCTCGCCTCACCTTCCTCGGTCGACCCTTGTGCCCCGTTGGGCGTCGAGTACATCTCAGTGGTAGCCTGGAGGACAACGGACAGGACAAAAGTCAGTCGACTTACACAAAGAAGACTAATACAGAAGATCAGATATCCGACACAAAAACATACCTGATCCACTTCATATGAATGGTCGAGTGGAATCACCCTTCTGGCTCCTCGGGGGTTGTCTTTATTCCCCGTGATGCTTGACAACCACCCCTCCAGCATCTCATCGGTGACCTCCTCCGGGTGGATCCGAGTGGTGTCGTCAAGGCCAGAATACAACCACATCGGATGGTCTCGCGCCTGGAGCGGTTGGATGCGCCTCTGGAGAAAGACCTCTAACAGGTCCATCCCAGTTACCCCCTCGCGGACAAGTTCAACCACTCGACCCGCTAATACCTTAACCTGGGCACTTTCCTCCAGCATGACCTTCAGAGAGATAGGCTTCTCGGCTCGGTCGAGTGAAAAAGGAGGAAGACCGGTCGACTGCCCGGGGGTCGCCTGGTCCTGGCAGTAGAACCAGGTCGACTGCCAGCCGCGGACCGACTCCGGGAAGGTGATTGAGGGGAAACAGCTCTTCCCCCTCGTCTGGATCGCCAGACCCCCGCACAACTGGATGACTTGCGTCTTCTCGTCACTCGACTTGGCCTTCTTCACCGACTGGGAGCGGCAAGTAAAGATATGCTTGAAAAGCCCCCAATGCGGACGGCAACCCAGGAAGGCCTCGCACATGGAAATGAACGCAGCAAGATAGACTATGGAATTGGGGGTAAAGTGATGGAGCTGCGCTCCGAAGAAATTCAAGAAGCTCCGGAAGAATGGGTGGGGAGGCAGAGAGAACCCTCGGTCGATGTGGGTGGCGAGGAGCACACACTCACCGTCGCGGGGTTGCGGCTCAATTTCCCTCCCCGGGAGACGCGCGGCCTCGTGGGGAATAGCTCCCCCCTCGACCATGTCGTCGAGGTCTTCCTGCCGGAGCACCGATGGCATCCAATCGCCCTGAATCCAACCCTTGGGCAGGGCGGTCCGGGAGGAAGATCCACCTCGCGAAGACTTCTTCCCTTTCCCCGCCGCCGCCGCCTTCTTTGCGCGCTCCAAAGCAGTGGTCTTGCCCTTCACCATCGTCGCCGGCGAGATCTCACACGGGCTAGCGACGCTAAGGTACGGCCGAGGGTCGCAGGGGGGCTGGCGAAGGGAGAGAGGAAGAAAGAAAGAAGCAGAGGAGAAGCGCACGGCTTAGAAACCCCGAGCCGGCAACTTATAAGGGGGCCGCTCCCGAGTGGCTGACCGGTAGGCCCAGGCAGCCCAGTCAAATCCCGCAATGGACGCGCGCGCAGTACGTGGCGGAAAAGGCGACGCGAGGATCGAGGAGTTTCCACTTTATCACTTCCGATTACTGCGGCTGATCCCGTCCCGCGCGCTTCCCAAAATCCAAATCCCGTGAGATCCGCGGGCCGCAGAACCGCTTGCCAGAAACAGAGCGTCCCACTCGCACCAACACTCGACATGTCGCAAGCAAGGATATTCACTCGACGGAGGGCCTGGAATGGATCAAGGCGACTGAAAAAAGTTGGCAACGTCACTCGTGACGATCGTCCCGAAACGAGACGCTCACATAGCCCGAAGAACCAGTCGGAAAGATCTCCAACTCTTTCCCCACTCCAACCTCGATCCATTCGGGGGCTAATGATGAAGACATGTACCTAGGGTAGGGACACGGACCCGACCTAAGAGTCCTACTCTAAGGCATCCCTGGGAGAAGTCACATTTCATTCGACTTGAAGGCATCGCACTCGACAGGTTCAAGACACTCGACCAAGAGGCTATCACTCGATCAAGAAGCTACCACTCGACCGCCAAGAGATCAACAGTCGCTCTGTAGGCAAACGGTCAGCCGTTAAGTAGTCTTCATGGTCATTATAGCACTTTATTAGAGGCGTTACCAGTAACGCCCAATCTTAAATGTACCTTAAACCCTGCATTACTGAGGGCAGGAGAGGGCCGGCGAACTCTATATAAGCCACCCCCCTCCTCAGTAGGAAGGGTTCGCACCTCTGTAATCTATACACGCATAATCCAGTCGACCGCCTCCGGGCTCCGAGACGTAGGGCTATTACTTCCTCCGAGAAGGGCCTGAACTCGTATACCTCGCGTGTAACAACTTCCCAATAGCTAGGATCTAGCCTCTCCATACTCACCCCCTACATCACTGTCAGAGTTAGAACCACGACAGGGCCCGCTATGGACCACCCAGCATCGGGAGGCTCTGGCAGCCTACCTTACAAGGTGGGTTGCCCAACCTTTACCCGTGAGTTGCGGCAGTTCCAGTGGCCGTCCCACCGCACGTTCAAGCCCGACGTCGGCGAGAAGTACAGCGTCAAGACCCATCTGTCAAAGTTCCTCAGCATCTACACCATCGCGGTGCAAGCCGCTGGAACTCGTGACGACAAGGTGCTTGCCAACTACTTCTCATTGGCCCTGAAACCCAATGTCATGTCTTGGTTGATGCACTTGCCGGCGGATTCCATTTCTTCTTGGTCGGATCTGTGTCATGAGTTCGTTGGGGCCTTCACTGGAGGCCACCAAGCTCATGGCCAGGCGAGTGATTTGCATATCATTCCCCAGAAGGAAGGCGAAAACCTGTGCAAGTAGATATAGAGGTTCAACTGAGTGCAATACAACATCCTGGATGTTCATCCTGCCGCCGTGATCAGCGCATTCCATGAAAATGTGCGTAACCGCAAGATGCGTGAAGAGCTGGCAATGAACAAGGTCAAGGACGTGGCCGAACTTTACATTCTGGCCGATAGATGCGCCCGGGCTGAAGAGGGAAGGAAGTACCCCGGCTAAGACGCCAGCGCGGAAACCGACTCTACCAACGAAGACACCGCCGCCCCGACGAAGAAGGGTCGGCATCGCAATAGGAAACACAAGGGTAAGGCCATGCTTTCCGTCGAGGGATCCGACGACACCGGCACCACCAAGAAGGCCAAGGCAGACGACCCTGGCAAGGAGATTGCCGGGTGCGCCTCTTGCCGGGCCTTGGCGGCTGCCGACAAGCCAGGGGCTCCGACAAGCAGTATTGCAAGATCCACCGCACCAAGGGCCACGACCTCCAGAACTGTCGACAAGTTGAGCTGCTTGCTGAAAAGCAAAAAGCCGAGTATGAGAGGCGGGACAAGGAGAAGGGTCAGGATGGTGCCGAAGGATCCGACAAGAAGCATGGTGGCCAAGGAGGCCGCCGTGACAAGGACAACCAGCAAGAGAGGCCCGCTCGGGGCCGTGACAAGAAGCAGGAAGACGACGATCATGACGAGGACGACGAGTCCGACGAGCATGAGTTCCAGATGGCTACAAAGGCCATGTGCATCGATGGTGGCGCCTCGCTGCATACTTCTCATCACCAGCTCAAGCAGTGGGCGTGTGAGATCACAGCAGCAGAGCTGTCGTTCGACGCTTAGAAGCCGCTGAAGTGGTCCAGCGCGCCCATCATCTTTGACGCCGAGGACCACCCTGATCGCACAACTGCGGTCGGGTGTTTGCTGTTGTTGGTTTCACCAACGATATGCAACCTCAAGGTGAACAAGATGCTGGTTGACGGCAGGGCCGGTCTGAACTTGATCTCACCCGTTGTGATCAAAAGGTTACAAATTCCTGATGGAGACCTCGAGGAGACAGGTACATTTCAAGGGGTCAACCCGGGAAGGAGTCAGCCGAAGGGCAAGGTCACGCTGCCCGTGACGTTTGGAGGCGAGTTAAACTACATGATGGAGAGGATTGTCTTTGATGTAGCCGAGATTCCCTTGCCCTACAACGGGATTCTCGGCCGCCCAGCACTAGCCAAGTTCATGGCAGCATCACATTACACCTACAACACGCTGAAGATGCCTGGGCCGATGACCATCATCACCTTTCCCTGCGACAAGAAGGATGTGCTGATTTGTGCCGACCTACTCTACCGGGAAGCAGTTGCAGCAGCTGCCGCCAAGGCACTTGCTCCTGCCGCTAAAGTCCCGGGAGGGAAGAAGAAGACTGGCAGGACCTCTCACACCCACTCTGGCAAGCGCACCTCTTCGGAGTGTTGTGCTACCGTCGAGGACGTGCCAGAGAGCTCCTCTGGCAAGAGCAAGAAATCTAGAGCTGCGTCACCAGAGACCAAGAAGGTGTCCGTCAAGGAGGATGGCACGGGAGGGGCTTTCACCATAAGCTCCACCCTCGACAGCAAATAGGAAAGCGCGCTCGCCACTTTCCTGCGTGCGAATGTCGATGTGTTTGCATGGCAAGCATCCGACATCCCTGGCGTTCCCAGGGAAGTGATTGAGCACCATCTTGCTGTCTTCCCCATGCGCGACCCATCAAGCAGAAGATCAGGAAGCAAGCTTTGGAATGGCAAGAGTTCATCATAGAGGAGATTAGGAAGTTGGAAGCGATAGGCTTGGTGAGAGGAGTGCTCCATCCGACGTGGTTGGCCAATCCGGTGGTGGTGCGCAAGGCAATCGGGAAGTGGAGGCTGTGTATCGACTACACAGATATCAATAAGGCTTGTCCTAAGGATCCCTTCCCATTGTCGCGCATTGACCATATTGTCGACTCCACGGCCGGGTGTGATCTGTTATCATTCCTCGACGCCTACTCGGGTGTAACGCCCCGAGACCGATGTGCCAGGTGTCCTCCAGTTATTTGCTGTTGTTGCCTTGTCATTGCTTGCGTGTCATGCATTGCATATCATGTCATCATGTGCATTTCATTTGCATACATGTTCGTCTCATGCATCCGAGCATTTTCCTCGTTGTCCGTTTTGCAATCCGGCGCTCCTATGTCACCCGGTGTCCCTTTCTACCTCTTTTCGTGTGCGGGTGTTAAACATTCTTGGATTGGACTGAGACTTGTCATGCGGCCTTGGTTTACTACCGGTAGACCGCCTGTCAAGTTTTGTGCCATTTGGACTTCGTTTGATACTCCAACGGTTAACCGAGGGACCGAAAAGGCCTCATGTGTGTTGCATCCCAACACCTCTCCAAAGTGGCCCAAAAACCCACCTAAACCTCCTCCATCGTCTCGGTCGTTCGATCACGATCGCGTGGCTGAAAACCGCACCTCATTTGGACTCTCCTAGCTCCCTCTACCTATATAAACACCTTCCCTCCGAAATTCGCGGGCAAACCCTAGCCTTCCTCTACCTCGCGCCCGGATAAAACCTCCACCGCGCCCGGACATGTCCACGCCGCCACGCCAGACCAATCCCGTGATGCCACCTCACCTGCGCCGGCCCTCTCTCTCCTCAGCCCCGCCGCCGGCCCGTGCGGCCCGGATCGGGCCCACGGGGCCCGTCTCGCCAGTGCCGCCGCTCCTCCCGCCGGCCGCCATGCGCCCCGCCGCCGCCGCCGCCTGGGTCGCTGCGTGCCGCCGCCACCAAGCTCGCCTTGCTCCACCGCCCCGCCTTTCGTGCCGGTCGCCGCCGCCCGCGCGCCGTCTCCTCCTCCACCTCATCGCCGGCGCCGCCATGCTCTTCGTCGCGCCACCACGTCCTCGTCGCCGGCCATCGCCGGAGTTCGCCGGTGCTCGTCTCCGGTCGCCGTCCGGCCGGATCCGTCCGGGTTGGACAAGATCCACCACTCCCCGCATCCAAACGCACCTCGTCCCGATCCGGATCCACCGCGTCCCGGATTCCCCCGTCCCGGGTTGACTTTTCCAGCGAGGTCTAAATTTCGTCTAAGTCCCAGTAATTTTATGCATTTTCATCGCATCATAACTTCGTCACCGTGGCTCCGATTCGTGCGTATAGCATATCAAAATGTTCGTCCCGACGAGTACATCATTTCATATCATTGCATCATTTTCATTTGAGCCAATCTTGATGCCCGAAATGCTGTTGGAAGAGGGCTATGTGATGATTATGTCAGATCTGTTTCAGCAAATGCCCTTTTGTCATTTTTGCCATGATTAATGTGTGCATGCTATGATCCTGAGCTCTACATGTGTTTTGTTATATGCCATGCCATCTTTACAGGGGTGTATGCCATGTATATTTGTGATATTTGTGGTGACTAGCACAAGCATGCAAAGTAGCTTACTCATTGATGCTGATTTCAGGGACTTAGAATTTCACTAAGTCCTTGCCCTGTCCTTGTTTTTATGCCATATGTTCATGTTGTTTCCTAGTGATCCGTGCCTCTTTTGAGCATGATCAGTAAGGATGTTTTGTAGATAATGTTGTGCTATATCCATCCATGTCTTTGTTTGCATTTATGGAGAACCCTAGCTTGAGTCAATCGAGCTCTACTTTTGCTATAAATTGTTCTTGGCAGATTGTTAACATGTTTAGCGATTTTGCCGAGCTTGTTGTTGTTGATCCGTGCATGCTATGTTGTTGTTCTTGCCATGTATAGCTTCTATGCCATGTCTATTTGCTGGGTGTATGCTTAGCTTGTCATGCAATGCCTCATAGTGAGTGCATCGAGCTTGTAAACATGCTTACTTGCTAACTGTTTTGCCATGCTCCAGTTTTGCACCAAGTCTGAATCTGTTTTCGTTAATTGCTATGTTCACATGCTTGCAATTGTATTTTCTGATCCCTTTTGGCTCATGGTCAATAAGGGACTTTTGTTATATGCTTTGAGTAGCTTCATGCCATGCCTTGCTTTGCCATGATATGTTCCTGTAGCATGTAGTTATCATGCTCTAAACATTGCTTCCTGCTGATAAATTCCTGACTTGTTATTTCACTAAGTCTGTAACCTGTTATCTTTTGCACTTTTGCCATGCCTGTTTGAGCTTGCTATTGAGTGAATTAGCCGTAGCTCAGTGTTCATCTTTTGTCAAGCATCATGAGTGGATCCCTGCCATGTATTTGTTTGCTATGTTTGAGTGCTGTAGAATATTTATCTTGATGCATTTAGATGGCTACTTCCTGTTAATCGCAGATCGGTGCCATACTTGTTTTGCTTGCCAGTTCCAAACCGTGCATCCGATTCCGGTGATCTTTATATCGATTTCAACCGAAATCACCTCCCCTTTCCAGTGGCACTCTTGGATTTCCAAGTTGAGGCCAGGTTCAATCATTCCTTTCCAAATCATGCATATGCATTATATACCGCATCCCGCATATCATGCCATGTTCATGTGTTGGTTGTTTACTATGTTGTGTGCTTCTTTACGGTGTTGCTTCTTCGGGTTGGTTCCGATTACGTCACGTTTGTGAGGACCCGTTCGACTACGTCCGTTTGACTTCTTCTTGGACTCGTTCTTCTTCCTTGCGGGATTTCAGGCAAGATGACCATACCCTCGAAATCACTTCTATCTTTGCTTGTTAGTTGCTCGCTCTTTTGCTATGCCTATGCTGCGATACCTACCACTTGCTTATCATGCCTCCCATATTGTTGAGCCAAGCCTCTAACCCACCTTGTCCTAGAAAACCGTTTTTTGGCTATGTTACCGCTTTGCTCAGCCCCTCTTATAGCGTTGTTAGTTGCAGGTGAAGATGGGAGCTTGTTCCATGTTTGGAACATGGTTATTTTGTTGGGATATCACAATATATCTTATTTAATTAATGCATCTATATAATTGGTAAAGGGTGGTGTGAAGATTACCTCACTTGCTACATTGCTTTCAATGCGGTTATGCCTCTAAGTCGTGCTTCGACACATGGGAGATATAGCCGCATCGAGGGCATTACATCGGGCTACCACTAGATCTTCATGACGAGAGAAGACGAAGAGCAGACAACATTCATCACCCCATGTGGTACGTATTGCTTTTTACGGATGCCTTTTGGGTTGAAGAGTGATGGCTCAACGTTTGCAAGAGCAGTCCAAATTGGTTTTGAGCCCTAGCTACATAGAAACATGGAAGCTTATATGGATGACATAGTGGTCAAAACCAAGGACTTAGAAGAGACGTTTGCCAACCTGTGCAAGATCAACCTCAAGTTGAACCCTGAGAAGTGTGTCTTTGGCGTTCCGTCCGGCAAACTTCTTGGGTTCTTCATGTCACATCGTGGGATCGAGGCAAATCCAGACAAGATCAAGGCTATTGAGCAGATCAAGGCACCCAAGCGGATCAAGGATGTGTGTCGGCTCACTGGCTGTGTTGCCGTCATGAGCAGATTCATCTCCAAGTATGTTGAGCGTGCCCTTCCCTTTTTCAAAATCTTGAAAAAGGTGGGCCCAATGGAGTGGACCCCAGAGGCCGAGGCAGCGCTGCAGGATTTGAAAAAATACCTCACCTCTACACCGATACTAGTTGCGCCTGAACCACAAGAGCCATTGCTGCTGTATCTGGCGGCAACAAATCAAGTGGTCAGCGCCGCACTAGTGGCACAGAGGGAGGTCGACGAAGAGGCAGTGACAACAGTGGGGCTGGCGGATGGCAAGCCAGAGCTTCCCCCGACAGGGCCTGGCGCCGGCAAGGCAAGGCCCCTGACAGAGTCTGGCGCCGTCGGGACAGGTCCTGTGCAACCAGATGGAGTGGTGCGGAGGAAGAAGGTGATGCAGCATCCGGTTTACTTTGTCAGCTCCCTCATGCAGGGGGCTAGGTCCAGGTACTTCGGTGTGTAGAAATTGCTCTTTGGCCTCCTTATGGCCTCGAGGAAGCTGCGTCATTACTTCCAGGCACATGAAATCACCGTCGTCACCCGCCTCCCGCTGCAACGGATACTGCATAACTCGGATGCGACCGGGAGGATCGTGGACTGGGCCTTGGAGTTGTCAAGATTTGGTTTGAAGTTTGAAAGTACTTCGACAATGTGATGCCCCAAGACCAGAGCTTCAGATGCCTTCCTTGATTTCCGAGTTTTCGTCGTGTGATTTGTTTGGTTCGTTGCATTCATCATTGCATCATGTGCATTGCATCATGTCATCATGTCTTTAATCTTTCCAGCTCAACTAAATAAATCGTATGGATCTTCGGTCCATTTAAACCGAGGGAATTCACGTGGTGATTCTCTTTACAACATATACCCAATAATAGGGAGCTATATTAAATATTCCACTATTTTGGAATTCACCTTAACACACTTGCAAAAATCCCAATGCCTTTGTTATCACAAGTCTTGGCCTCTAACTTTGCTATATATCCTTTCTCCATTTCCTGGAGCTCCACCAAAAATCCGAACATTTTTGGACCTTCCTAACCCTCACTTCCTCTTCGAACCATTTGAATTTAAATCAAATGAGTTTGAATTTAAAACTTTGAAGAATGCCCACTCCATTTTTCTTGGATCATACACATTCTTGTGAGTCCGGGAATATAAACCCCATGCCCAAATTCCATCCCTAACCCTCTATTTCTATTTTTTTCTTCTTCTATCTATTTTCTTTTCTCTTAATGGTTCAGAAGAAGATTGAGGGAAAAAGAGAGAGCCCAACCAGCCCATTTGGGTCTCTAGCAAGAAGCAGCAACTGGTCTGGCCTCTAAGGCCCATCCACTCCACCAGCTGTAACCCTAGCGCTCCCTAGCCCGATTCCCTGCACCCCTCCTCCTTGTTTCCTAGCGCCGGTAGAGGGATCGAGAGATCCCTCGACCTCTCCCCTCTGCCCGATCCCCACGACCTCTCCTATCGATCCCACGCGCCTCCCTATCTCCCTCTACAGCGCGCCTCCCATGGCGCCGTGACCCCGCGCCAAGTCTTCGCGCCGTCGGAGCCCTGTGCAGCTGCGCTGCTGCCTGCCCGCGAGCCTCCTCCGCGCGTCTCCTTCCTCGTGCCCGTCCAGTAGGCCACCAGCGAGGCCCCGCACCCGCGCCTCCCCCAAGCTGCGTCCGTCGCCCGACATGGCCCGTGAGGCCATCAGCATCGCCGACACCCTGCAGCTCCAGCCGTCCTTGTCCCTCTGTAGCACTCAAGCCCCGCTCCGCGCTGGCCCTTGCCCTGCCGTCCAGCAGCCCGGCGAGCCGGACCTCTCCGTCGCCCTTGCCGACAACCTGCACGGCGCCTCCCCGAACGTGCCTTCCGGCCTCCCTGCTCCATGCTCCCTGCTCCGGCCGCTGCTTCACGCCTAGGCCGACCCTACTCCACCGGCATCCTCCCGCCTTGCTTCGCCTCCTAGCAGGCAACATCATCATCCACCTCGCCCCTTGTTGGCCTTCGAACACCTGCTCGATGGCAAGACCGCGGCTCCTTGTCTCCATGGACGCCAAGTTCTTTTCCATAGACCTCTCCAAGACCAGGATACGCCAATAACTGTTCGTGGATTTCGTCAAGTTCGAGCACCGTTGAACGAGGGCTTTTGCCTTGGTCATTTTGGGACGCGACAAGTCCCTCTTCGAAAGTACGTCTACATGATGACCTGACAAGTACCATGGCACCGAAGACCTTTGATGCGTCAAGTTCCTCTCCAACTAGTGTACCACTACTGTCGATGAAGACATGTGTAACGCAAGCGTTAAGTTCTACTACCATGTGTGTACGCCTACCATTACCAAAGACCCGTGAACGACTACCGTTGCCCCGAAGACGTTGGAGTCATCAAGTACCTCTCCGAACGAACGTGAACGACTACCGTCGCAAGAATGGGACCGGCAAGTCCGAAGACCCCAAGTACCACGACACCGATGACATGAACATCTACGGAATGTGTACGACTACGCGATGTGACGCCAAGTTCGATGACAACCGTGTACCACTACCGCTCCTCGAACATGAACAACCACTTCCTCTTCGACTCGTGAACCTCTACTTCCACTATGATCCACGAGTACCACTACTTCCACTACAAACTCGAACCGCTGCAAAACCGCACGCTTCAAAGGTATAATGCCGAGACGACACCCGTGAATGAATGCATGTGTGGTGTATGAGATGCCCGTGTTTGCTCCGTGTTGGAGTTGTTCATTGCACGAATCCCCTCTTTTGCCTTGCCATCGTCATGAGGGACATCCGGTAATTGGGAGCACCCCAACATCCTTGCATGACACGCTCCCGTCACTTTTCCTTTTGCACTGGTATCTCCATGAGCTACTAGAACCGATATGTTGCCGTGGCATCATTTTCGGATTCGTTGCCATGTCACCCCTTTCGTTTCCGCCATGATGACAAATGCCTCATATCTTATCATGTCAACATTTTCATAATTACTGCATAAAACTTGCACATGTCATCCGCATCATGATAACAACATCAAGAATGTTAAAATTGTTGTTTGCTCTAAATTGCTAAATGCATATGGGGATTTACCAGAATTGTTGTTTGATGTTTCTGGCCCCGTTTAAATTGCTTAGATTGTGTAGTTTACTTTTGCTTTCACCTCCTGCCATGTTTAATAACATTTAACCTTGTTGGGTGCATAAACGGGAGAGAACTAAATAAGTCATGTGGTGTTTCGTCAATATGCAACTCGTTGCATATTAAGCTCCACTTAATTTGTAGTATTGTTTGTGCACTTTGCCATGGCATGTTTCATTAATTCGGACATGCATCATACTTGGTTGTGCATCATGCCATGTTTATGTGATGGTTGTTTACTATGTTGTTTGCTTCTTTCCAGGTTGCTTCTCTCATTAGCTTCGGTTTCGTTCCGAAGTAGTGAGGATTCGTTCGACTGCATCCGTTTGTCTTCTTCTTGGACTCGTTCTTTTTCCTTGCGGGATCTCAGGCAAGATGACCATACCCTCGAAATCACTTCTATCTTTGCTTGCTAGTTGTTCGCTCTATTGCTATGCCGCGCTACCTACCACTTGTTTATAATGCCTCCCATATTGCCTTGTCAAGCCTCTAACCCACCTTTCCTAGCAAACCGTTGTTTGGCTATGTTACCGCTTTGCTCAGCCCCTCTTATAGCGTTGCTAGTTGCAGGTGAAGTTAAAGTTTGTTCCATGTTGGAACATGGATATGTTGGGATATCACGATATCTCTTATTTTATTAATGCATCTATATACTTGGTAAAGGGTGGAAGGCTCGGCCTTATGCCTGGTGTTTTGTTCCACTCTTGACGCCCTAGTTTCCGTCATACCGGTGTTATGTTCCTTGATTTTGCGTCCCTTACGCGGTTGGGTGTAATGGGAACCCCTTGACAGTTCGCTTTGAATAAAACTCCTCCAGCAAGGCCCAACCTTGGTTTTACATTTGCCTAACAACCTAAGGCTTTTCCCTTGGGTTTCCGGAGCCCGAGGGTCATCTTTATTTTAACCCCCCGGGCCAGTGCTCCTCTGAGTGTTGGTCCAACTTGTCAGCCGCCGGTGACCACCAGGGGCAACTCTGGGCTGGCCTATCGGAAGTTTGGACAATCCGGTGTGCCCCGAGAACGAGATATGTGCAGCTCCTATTGGGATTTGTCGGCACATCCGGGCAGCTTTTCTGCTCTTGTTTTACCATTGTCGAAATGTCTTGTAACCGGGATTCCGAGACTGATCGGGTCTTCCCGAGAGAAGGAATATCCTTCGTTGACCATGAGAGCTTGTGATGGGCTAAGTTGGGACACCCCTGCAGGTTTTTGAACTTTCGAAAGCCGTGCCCGATGATAACCCACAAGTATAGGGGATCGCAACAGTTTTCGAGGGTAGAGTATTCAACCCAAATTTATTGATTCGACACAAGGGGAGCCAAAGAATATTCTCAAGTATTAGCAGTTGAGTTGTGAATTCAACCACACCTGGAAACTTAATATCTGCAGCAAAGTATTTAGTAGCAAAGTAATATGATAGTAGTGGTAACGGTAGAAAAAGGTAATGATACCAAAAGTAATGTTTTTGGTATTTTGTAGTGATGATAGCAATAGCAACAGAAAAGTAAATAAGCGGAGAACAATATATGGAAAGCTCGTAGGCAATGGATCGGTGATAGAGAATTATGCCGGATGCGGTTCATCATGTAACAGTCATAACATAGGGTGACACAGAACTAGCTCCAATTCATCAATGTAATGTAGGCATGTATTCCGAATATAGTCATAC
The DNA here is from genome assembly GCF_003073215.2 of Triticum urartu. NCBI lineage: Eukaryota > Viridiplantae > Streptophyta > Magnoliopsida > Poales > Poaceae > Triticum > Triticum urartu. The sequence continues at coordinate 81,946,333 of NC_053023.1, forward strand.
GTGCTTATGGAAAAGAACTTGCATGCCATCTTTTGTCCTACCCTCCAGTGGCAGCGAGGTCCTAGCGAAAACTAAGGGATATTAAGGCCTCCTTTTAATAGAGTACCGGACCAAAGCATTAACACATAGTGAATACATGAACTCCTCAAACTACGGTCATCACCGGTAAGTATCCCGATTATTGTTACTTCGGGGTTAATGGATCATAACACATAGTAGGTGACTATAGACTTGCAAGATAGGATCAAGAACTCTCATATATTGATGAAAACATAATAGGTTCAGATCTGAAATCATGGCACTCGGTCCCTAGTGACAAGCATTAAGCATAGCAAAGTCATAGAAACATCAATCTCAGAACATAGTGGATACTAGGGATCAAACCCTAACAAAACTAACTCGATTACATGATAAATCTCATCCAACCCATCACCGTCCAGCAAGCCTATGATGGAATTACTCACGCACGGCTGTGAGCATCATGAAATTGGTGATGGAGGATGGTTGATGATGATGATGGCGACAGATTCCCCTCTCTAGAGCCCCGAACGGACTCTAGATCAGCCCTCCCGAGAGGTTTTAGGGCTTGGCGGCGGCTCCGTATTGTAAAATGCGACGATTCCTTCTCTCTGATTTTTTTCTCCCCGAAAGCAAATATATAGAGTTGGAGTTGAGGTTGGAGGAGCTCCAGGGGGCCCACGAGGTAGGGGGGTGCACCCCTGGGGGGGGGAGGCGCGTCCCTACCCATGTGGCTAGGGTGTGGGGCCCCTGGTCTTCATCTTTTGCAAGGATTTTTTATTATTTCCAAATAGATGTTCCGTGAAGTTTCAGGTCATTCCGAGAACTTTTGTTTCTGCACATAAATAACACCAAGGCAATTCTGCTGAAAACAGCGTCAGTCTCCGGGTTAGTTCCATTCAAATCATGCAAGTTAGAGTCCAAAACAAGGGCAGAAGTGTTTGGAAAAGTAGATACGACGGAGACGTATCAACTCCCCAAGCTTAAACCTTTGCTTGTCCTCAAGCAATTCAGTTGATAAACTGAAGGTGATAAAGAAAAACTTTTACAAACTCTATTTGCTCTTGTTGTTGTAAATATGTAAAGCCAACATTCAAGTTTTCAGCAAAGATTATAAACTAACCATATTCACAATAACGCTTAGGTCTCATGTTTACTCATATCAATGGCATAATCAACTAGCGAACAATAATAATAAATCTCGGATGACAACACTTTCTCAAAACAATCATAATATGATATAACAAGATGGTATCTCGCTAGCCCTTTCCGAGACCGCAAAACATAAATGCATAGCACCTTTAAAGATCAAGGACTAACTAGACATTGTAATTCATGGTAAAAGAGATCCAGTCAAGTCATACTCAATGTAAACTAACAGTAATGAATGCAAATGACAGCGGTGCTCTCCAACTGGTGCTTTTTAATAAGAGGATGATGACTCAACATGAAAGTAAATAGATAGGCCCTTCACAGAGGGAAGCAGGGATTTGTAGAGGTGCCAGAGCTCGGTTTTGAAATAGAGGTGAATAATATTTTGAGCGGTATACTTTCATTATCAACATAACAGCCAAGAGATGGCGATATCTTCCATGCTACACACATTATAGGCGGTTCCCAAACAGAATGGTAAAGTTTGTACTCCCCCTCCACCAACAAGCATCAATCCATGGCTTGCTCGAAACAACGAGTGCCTCCGACTAACAAGAGTCCTAGGGGGAGTTTTGTTTGCAATTGTTTTGATTTAGTTTGCATAAAGCATGGGACTGGGCATCCCGGTGACCAGCCATTTTCTCGTGAGTGAGGAGCGGAGTCCACTCCTCTTGAGAATAACCCGCCTAACATGGAAGATACGGACAACCCTAGTTGAAACATGAGCTATTCGAGCATACAAAACAGGATATTTATTTGAAGGTTTAGAGTTTGGCACATAAAAATTTACTTGGAATGGCAGGTAGATACCGTATATAGGTAGGTATGGTGGACTCATATGGAATAACTTTGGGGCTTTATGGAGTTGGATGCAAAAGCAGTATTCCCGCTTAGTACAGGTGAAGGCTAGCAAAAGACTGGGAAGCGACCAACTAGAGAGCGACAACAGTCATGAACATGCATTACAATTAATCAACACCGAATGCAAGCATGAGTAGGATATAATTCACCATGAACATAAATATCCTGAAGGCTATGTTGATTTTGTTTCAACTACATGCGTGAAGATGTGCCAAGTCAAGTCACTTAAATCATTCACAGGAGGATACCACCCTATCATACCACATCACAACCATTTTAATAGCATGTTGGCACGCAAGGTAAACCATTATAAGGTCCTAGCTAATCAAGCATGGCACAAGCAACTATAATCTCTAGTTGTCATTGCAAACATGTTTATTCATAATAGGCTGAATTAGGAACGATGAACTAATCATATCTACAAAAATAAGAGAGGTCGAGTTCATACCAGCTTTTCTCATCTCGGTCAGTCCATCATATATCGTCATAATTGCTTTTCACTTGCACGACTGAACGATGTGGATAATAATAATAGTACACGTGCATTGGACTAAGCTGGAATCTGCAAGCATTCAATAAACAGGAGAAGACAAGGCAATATGGGCTCTTTTGTTACATCAACAATAATGCACATAAGAGCCACTTCATCAATTTAATTATAGTCTTCTCCTACCGACCCCCAAAGAAAAGAAATAAAACTATTTACATGGGAAAGCTCCCAACAAGCAAAAGAAGAACAGGAAATATTTTTGGGTTTTGTTTTTAATTACTACTACAAGCATGGAAAGTAAACTAATTAAAAGCTACAACTATTTTTTTTGGTTTTTCTTAAGGTTTATTAAACACACAAGAAGAAAGCATAAAAGGAAAATAAACTAGCATGGATATTACAATGAAAAAGTATGCGCACCGACATATAGCAATGAGTGTGTGAACATGAATATAATGTCGGTGAGAAATACGTACTCCCCCAATCTTAGGCTTTTGGCCTAAGTTGGTCTATGGCCATGGCTGGCCTGGCAGATATCCATAGTAATAGTTGGGGTCGTACTGAGATGCAGCGGCTATCGCCTCCTGAGCTGCAGCGTGGCGATGAGCGGCCTCCGCCCTCCTCTCATACTCATCTGCCTCCTCTCTGGTAATTACATATCTTCCTTTTGCCTGATAATCAAAGAGGGCAGGAGCATGGAGAGTAATACGGACAACATGGCGTCTGTCAAAGATTAAGCGATACTAGAGAGGTGATTCATTCCTCTCAATAAACTGGTGGTGAACCATAGCATTAAAGTCTAGGTAAGCAGGAGGCAATTCAATATCATCATTGCGTATGGTTACACCAAGAAAATCAGCTAAGCGGGTTGCATAAATTCCACCAAAGGAATCTCCATTAAATCTATTAAGATGCAACCTACGTGCAACAATGGCTCCCAAATTATAAGATTTATCTCCTAACACAGCACTCCTAAGAATACTGATGTCAGGCACACACATGTAACATGCCTCATCTTTACCATTAATGCATCTACCTATGAAGAGAGCAAAATAATGTATAGCAGGAAAGTGAATGCTCCCTATGGTAGCTTGTGTTATATCTCTAGATTCCCCCACAGTTATACTAGCAAGAAAATCTCTAAATTCAGATTTGCGAGGTTCCCTGACACTACCCCATTGTGGAAGTTTGCAAGCAGCGACAAAATCCTCTAAGTCCATAGTATAAGATTTTTCATAATGATCAAACAGGACAGTAGGAGAATTACGTGAAGATGAAAATTCAGACCTCCTCACAAAGGAACTAGTGAGATAGTGGTACTGGCGGCATTTTTCTTCCTCGAAGCTCACAAGATCAGCATTACGCAAATATGCGTTAAATTCTTCCTTAATTCCCGCTCGATCCATAAAGTTTTCCGAAGGCCATTCACAAGGACGCACTAGAGCGTCTCTTGGTGGCTCTTCATCAGCATCACGCATTGCAAGCCTGGGTCCTTGCTTCCTTGAAGAACCACCTTGGTACATTTTCCTAAGCATATTTCTTCCTTTGAAAAATTTCTGAAATTTTTTAGTAGCTTTAAAATAAAAGTAAACCAAACTTAACAAAGTTGATAGCAACTACTCCTACAAGTGCCTAGAGCATATATCATGCATTAGAACTACTTGGAACCATATAAATTTGACATGCAAGCTCAAGAACATGGTCACCTAGGCAGCACAAATTTGCAATGAATAGAGCACTAGAACAAAAACTAATTGGACCAATGGAGGAGTCACATACCAAGGAACAATCCCCCCAAGCAGTTTTGTGAGAGGTGCTTTGAGCAAGGAGATCGAAAATGGCAGCAAAATGAGCTAGAACTCGTGCTTGAGATGGATATTCGTGTTTGTGGGAGGAAGAAGGAGTGTGTGGGTGCAGGAATAAGTGGAGGAGGGCCACCATGGGCCCACGAGGTAGGGGGCGCGCCCAGGGGGGTAGGGCGCGCCCTCCACCCTCGTGGCAAGGTGGATGCCCCCCGTGCTGTGTTCTCAGTGCCAAATATTCTCAAATATTCCAGAAAAAATCATATTTAAATTTCAGGGCATTTGGAGAACTTTTATTTTCGGGGTATTTTTATATTGCATGGATAATTCAGATAACAGACGGATAATACTATTTTTATTTTTAATATAAATAATAGAAAGTAAAAGGAGGGTACCGAGAGTTGTGTTTTATAACTTCATCCATCTCATGATCATCAAAAGGAATCCACTAACAAGGTTGATCAAGTCTTGTTAACGAACTCATTCCGAATAACATGGAACCGGAGAAATTTCGAATAACACTATGTTACCTTAACGGGGATATGCACATCCCCAACAATAAGAATATCATATTTCTTCTTGACAGTAGGAAGAGGAAATTCAAAACCTCCGAAAATAATTGATGGAATTTTCCCAATAGAATTAATACTGTGGACTTGAGGTTGTTTCCTCGGAAAGTGTACCGTATGCTCATTACAATTAACATGAAAAGTGACATTGCCTTTGTTGCAATCAATAACAGCCCCTGAGTATTCAAAAAGGGTCTTCCAAGAATAATAGACATACTATCATCCTCGGGAATATCAAGAATAACAAAGTTCGTTAAAATGGTAACGTTTACAACCACAACATGCACATCCTCACAAATACCGACAGGTATAGCAGTTGATTTATCAACCATTTGCAAAGATATTTCAGTAGGTGTCAACTTATTCAAATCAAGTCTACGATATAAAGAGAGAGGCATAACACTAACACCGGCTCCACGATCACATAAAGCTGTTTTAACATAGTTTCTTTTAATGGAGCATGGTATAGTGGGGACTCCTGGATCTCCAAATTTCTTTGGTATTCCACCCTTAAAAGTATAATTAGCAAGCATGGTGGAAATTTCAGCTTCTGGTATCTTTCTTTTATTAGTAAAAATTTCTTTCATGTACTTAGCATAAGGATTCAGTTTAAGCATATCCGTTAATCGCATACACAAAAAGATAGGTTTAATCATTTTAACAAAGCGCTCAAAATCCTCATAGTCCTTTTTCTTGGATGGTTTGGGAGGAAAATGCATGGGTTTCTGAACCCATGGTTCTCTTTCTTTACCATGTTTCCTAGCAACAAAGTCTTTCTTATCATAATGTTGATTCTTTGATTGTGGGTTATCAAGATCAACAGCAGGTTCAATTTCTATATCATTATCATTGCTAGGTTGAGCATCATCATGAACCTTATGTATAACATTATCACTAGTTTCAGGTTCATTACCAGATTGTGTTTCAGCATCAGAAATAGAAATATCATTTGGATTCTCAGGTGTATCAATAACAGGTTCACTAGAGGCATGCAAAGTCCTATCATTTTTCCTTTTCTTTCTTTTAGAAGGACTAGGTGCATCTATATTATTTCTCTGAGAATCTTGCTCAATTCTCTTAGGGTGGCCTTCAGGATACAAAGGTTCCTGAATCATTTTACCACCTCTAGTCATAACTCTAATAGCATTATCATTGTTCTTACTATTCAATTCATTGAGCAAATCATTTTGAGCTTTAAGTACTTGTTCTACTTGAGTGGTAACCATAGAAGCATGTTTACTAATAAGTTTAAGTTCACCTTTGACATTAGCCATATAATCACCCAAGTGTTCAAGCATATTTGAATTGTATTTCAATTGTCTACCAAAATAATCATTAAAATCTTCTTGGTTCACCATAAAATTATCAAACTCATCTAAGCATGGGCTAGCAAACTTAGTAAGAGGGATTTCAGCTTTATCATATCTATAGTGAGAATTTACCTTTACTACCTGTGTCGGGTTATCAAGACCATGTATTTCTTCAATAGGTAATGGATTAAGATCATACGTTTCTTCAACAGGCGGTAAATTAAGACCGTGTATTTCTTCAATAGGAGGTAAATTCTTAACATTTTCAGCTTTAATACCTTTTTATTTCATAGATTTCTTTGCCTCTTGCATATCTTCAGGACTGAGAAATAGAACACCTCTTTTCTTCGGAGTTGGTTTAGGAATAGGCTCAAGAGTTGGCTCACGAAGTGATTATTTTCATTTGTCAACATATTATTCAATAGAATTTCAGCTTCATCCGATGTTCTTTCCCTGAAAACAGAACCAGCACAACTATCCAGGTAATCTCTGGAAGCATCGGTTAGTCCATTATAAAAGATATCAAGTATTTCATTTTTCTTAAGAGGATGATCAGGCAAAGCATTAAGTAACTTGAGAAGCCTCCCCCAAGCTTGTGGGATACTCACTTCTTCAATTTGCACAAAATTATATATATCCCTTAAGGCAGCTTGTTTCTTATGAGCAGGGAAATATTTAGCAGAGAAGTAATAAATCATATCCTAGGGACTACGCACACAACCAGGATCAAGAGAGTTAAACCATATCTTAGCATCACCCTTTAATGAGAACGGAAATATTTTGAGGATATAAAAGTAGCGAGTTCTCTCATCATTAGTGAACAGGGTGGCTATATCATTTAATTTAGTAAGATGTGCCACAACAATTTCAGATTCATAGCCATAAAAAGGATCAGATTCAACCCAAGTAATTATATCAGGATCAACAGAGAATTCATAATCCTTATCAGTAACACAGATAGGTGAAGTAGCGAAAGCAGGGTCAGGTTTCATTCTAGCATTAAGAGATTGCTGATACGTCTCCAACGTATCTATAATTTTTGATTGCTCCATGCTATATTATCTACTGTTTTGGACTATATTGGGCTTTATTTTCCACTTTTATATTATTTTTGGGACTAACCTATTAACCGGAGGCCCAACCCAGAATTGCTGTTTTTTGCCTATTTCAGTATTTCAGAGAAACATAATATCAAACGGAGTCCAAACGGAATAAAACCTTCGGGAACGTGATTTTCACACCGAACGTGATCCAGGAGACTTGGACCCTACTCCAAGGAGTCAAAGAGGCGGTCACGAGGGTGGGGGGCGCGCCCCCTACCTCGTGGGCCCCTCGGTGCTCCACCGACGTACTCCTTCCTCCTATATATACCTACGTACCCCAAACGATCAGAACAGGAGCCAAAAACCTAATTCCACCGCCGCAACTTTCTGTATCCACGAGATCCCATCTTGGGGCCTGTTCCGGAGCTCCGCCAGAGAGGGCCGTCATCACGGAGGGCTTCTACATCACCATAGCCTCTCCGATGAAGTGTGAGTAGTTTACCTCAGACCTTCGGGTCCATAGTTAGTAGCTAGATGGCTTCTTCTCTCTTTTTGGATCTCAATACAAAGTTCTCCCCCTCTCTTGTGGAGATCTATTCGATGTAATCTTCTTCTTTTTGCGGTGTGTTTGTTGAGACCGATGAATTGTGGGTTTATGATCAAGTCTATCTATGAATAATATTTGAATCTTCTCTGAATTCTTTTATGTATGATTGGTTATCTTTGCAAGTCTCTTCGAATTATCCGTTTGGTTTGGCCAACTAGATTGGTAGTTCTTGCCATGGGAGAAGTGCTTAGCTTTGGGTTCGATCTTGCGGTGTCCTTTCCCAGTGACAGAAGGGGCAGCAAGGCATGTATTGTATCGTTGCCATCGAGGATAACAAGATGGGGTTTATTTCATATTGCATGAATTTATCTCTCTACATCATGTCATCTTCCTTAAAGCGTTACTCTGTTTTTAACTTAATACTCTAGATGCATGCTGGATAGCGGTCGATGAGTGGAGTAATAGTAGTAGATGCAGAATCGTTTCGGTCTACTTGTCACGGACGTGATGCCTATATACATGATCATGCCTAGATATTCTCATAACTATGCTCAATTCTGTCAATTGCTCAACAGTAATTTGTTCACCCACCATAGAATACTTATGCTCTTGAGAGAAGCCACTAGTGAAACCTATGGCCCCCGGGTCTATTCTCATCATATCAATCTCCATCACTTTTATCTTGCTTTGCTTTTTTACTTCGCCTTTTACTTTTCACTTTGCACCTCTATACCAAAAATACCAAAAATATTATATCTATCAGATCTCACTCTCGTAAGTGACCGTGGAGGGATTGACAACCCCTAATCACGTTGGTTGCGAGTAGCTATCATTTTGTGCAGGTACGAGGGACTTGAGTGTGGCCCCTGCTGGACTGATACCTTGGTTCTCAAAAACTGAGGGAAATACTTACGCTACTCTGCTGCATCATCCTTTCCTCTTCGGGGAAATCCAACGCAAGCTCAAGAGATAACAATTGCTGCTTCCATTTAGCTAATAACCTCTTGATCTCATATCTATCTCTGCAAGCTAAAATAGCTAAAGAAGCTTCCTTTTCAAAAACATAACCCTCAGGAATAATAGGCGATTCATATTTATTAGGGGGAGAGTCTTCATCATCACTTTCATCAATATTATCAGATTCAATATTTTCATTCTCTCTAACCCTAGCAAGTTGTTCATCAAGAAATTCACCAAGTGGCATAGTAGTATCAAGCATAGAAGTAGTTTCATCATAAGTATCATGCATAGTAGAAGTGGCATCATCAATAACATGCGACATATCAGAACGAATAGCAGAAGCAGGTTTAGGTGTCACAAGCTTATTCAAAACAGAAGGTGAATCAAGTGCAGAGCTAGATGGCAGTTCCTTACCTCCCCTCGTAGTTGAGGGATAAATCTTGGTTTTCGGATCTCTCAAGTTCTTCATAATGATAAGCAGATATAAATCCCAAGTGACTCAAAGAATAGAGCTGTGCTCCCTGGCAACGATGCCAGAAAATAGTCTTGATAACCCACAAGTATAGGGGATCACAACAGTTTTCGAGGGTAGAGTATTCAACCCAAATTTATTGATTCGACACAAGGGGAGCCAAAGAATATTCTCAAGTACTAGCAGCTGAGTTGTCAATTCAAGCACACCTAGAAACTTAACATCTGCAACAAAGTATTTAGTAGCAAAGTAATATGATAGTAGTGGTAATGGTAGCAAAAGGTAATGATATCAAAAGTAATATTTTTGGTATTTTGTAGTGATGATAGCAATAGCAACGGAAAAGTAAATAAGTGGAGAACAATATATGGAAAGCTCATAGGCAATGGATCGGTGATAGAGAATTATGCCGGATGCGTTCATCATGTAACAGTCATAACATAGGGTGACACAGAACTAGCTCCAATTCATCAATGCAATGTAGGCATGTATTCTGAATATAGTCATACATGCTTATGGAAAAGAACTTGCATGCCATCTTTTGTCCTACCCTCCCGTGGCAGCGGGGTCCTAGCGGAAACTAAGGGGTATTAAGGCCTCCTTTTAATAGAGTACCAGACCAAAGCATTAACACATAGTGAATACATGAACTCCTCAAACTACGATCATCACCGGTAAGTATCCCGATTATTGTCACTTCGGGGTTAACGGATCATAACACATAATAGGTGGCTCTAGACTTGCAAGATAGGATCAAGAACTCACATATATTGATGAAAACATAATAGGTTCAGATCTAAAATCATGGCACTCGGGCCCTAGTGACAAGCATTAGGAATAGAAAAGTCATAGCAACATCAATCTCAGAACATAGTGGATACTAGGGATCAAACCCTAACAAAACTAACTCGATTACATGATAAATCTCATCCAACCCATCACCATCCAGCAATCCTATGATGGAATTACTCACGCACGGCGGTGAGCATCATGAAATTGGTGATGGAGGATGGTTGATGATGACGATGGCGATGGATTCCCCTCTCCGGAGCCCCGAACGGACTCCAGATCAGCCCTCCTGAGAGGCTTTAGGGCTTGGCGGCGGCTCCGTATCGTAAAATGCGATGATTCCTTCTCTATGATTTTTTTCTCCCCGAAAGCAAATATATAGAGTTGGAGTTGAGTTCGGAGGAGCTCCAGGGGGCCCACGAGGTAGGGGCGCTCCCTGGGGGGGGGGGCAGGCGCGCCCCCACCCTCGTGGCTAGGGTGTGGGTCCCCTGGTCTTCATCTTTTGCAATGATTTATTATTATTTCCAAATAGACGTTCTGTGAAGTTTCAAGTCATTCCGAGAACTTTTGTTTCTGCACATAAATAACACCATGGCAATTATGCTGAAAACAACGTCAGTCCGGGTTAGTTCCATTAAAATCATGCAAGTTAGAGTCCAAAACAAGGGCAAAAGTGTTTGGAAAAGTAGATACGACGGAGACGTATCACCCGCGGTTATGGGCAGATGGGAATTTGTTAATGTCCGGTTGTAGAAAACTTGACACTTAACTTAATTAAAATGAATCAACCGCGTGTGTAGCCGTGATGGTCTCTTCTCAGTGTAGTCCGGGAAGTGAACACGGTTCTTGGGTTATGCTTGGATGTAAGTAGTTTCAGGATCACTTCTTGATCACTTCTAGTTCACGACCGTGCATTGCTTCTCTTCTCGCTCTCATTTGCGTAAGTTAGCCACCATATACGCTTAGTGCTTGCTGCAGCTCCACCTCATTACCTTACCCTACCCATAAGCTTAAATAACCTGATCTCGCGGGTGTGAGATTGCTGAGTCCTCGTGACTCGCAGATACTTCCAAACAGTTGCAGGTGCCGATGATACCAGTGCAGGTGACGCAACCGAGCTCAAGCGGGAGCCCAAGGAAGCTCGTGTTCATTGTGTTGTTTCATTTCCAGTTGATCAGTAGTGGAGTCCAGTTGGGACGATCGGGGATCTAGCATTTGGGGTTGTCTTCTTTTATTTTGGTTTCGTAGTCGGACCTTGATTGTATTCTGGATGATGTATGTTTTACTTGTATTTGTGTGAAGTGGCGATTGTAAGCCAACTCTTTATCCCTTTCTTATTCAGTACATGGGATTGTGTGAAGATTACCCCTCTTGCGACAAACCTACCATGCGGCTATGCCTCTAAGTCGTGCCCCGACACGTGGGAGATATAGCCGCATTGTGGGTGTTACAAGTTGGTAATCAGAGCCATTCCCGACTTAGGAGCCCCCTGCTTGATCGAATCGCTGACGTTGTTGAGTCTAGAACAAAATGTTTTGAGTCTTAGGATTATATATATTGGAGAGTAGGATTCTTTTTACTCCTCAGTCCCTTCGTTGCTCTGGTGAGGCCTCCTGACGTAGAAGTTTTGACTCTTCTCTTCTCAAATTTCACTAAAAAAAATTTAGGATCACACGGGTATCTTGGTATCGTTCCGATGGTTTTGTGACGAGAACATTATTCTTGGTGCCTCCTGACATTTAGGGGTTGTGGCAGTGTCTCGGGGAGTTGAGCTCCGAGGTGTTGTCGTCACAATTTTATCGTTGCAGTTCTGGAATACCTGAGTTTCGCCGACATCGAAAATCTCTTTTATGCAGTTGTTGGTGAGATAACCTCGATGCCACCCAGTACTGGGGCAGGAGTTCGGGAGTATTGCCATAACTCGTATAACGGATGCTTTTCGAAGGTTGATGTAAATGATTTCCGAAGGTTTCTTGGTTATGTGTTGAAGGATGGATACAGCTGGATGTAGGATTTGCTAGTTTTGGGTGAGATATTATGCTTCCCCTGTATCCCCAACACCTGATTGCATAACCAGAAAGTTTTGGGAGTTTATAAGTGGGAACTCAAGTAGCTCCTAGAATATCTTTCCAACAGACACATGATACGATATGGGGTCTATCATATGTTTGTTTCCGGCTTATTTTGCAAGTCTAACCCTTGTTTTGTTTTTTTGTTGTGGTATTCAAGTTGCTTCGAAGTCAAATGTTGATTCCATACCTTTCCTAAGCGGTGTTCTCATATTTCTACGGGAATACTAACCCTTCATGATAATCGAGATTGTCATGTCAATCCTTTTCAACTGACGTGTTTCTCTTCAAGTGGATCTGATCATTTTTCAACATCCGCAAGATCAACTCAAAGTCTTCTCAATGTTGTTTGTTTCATCCGTCCCAAGTTGCCTTTGTTTTCCCACCCTCCCACCCTTTTTCTTTGAGGACTCATATTTCTTAATCAAGTATCCATTTTATGGATGTGAAGCCTCTCCATTCTTTTCCATCAATGTTCGTATCCGGTGATTCTCAGGAAGATACTAACGGAGCCTCAAGTTTATCATTCTTCCTTCTCTTTCTCCTCCGGTGAATTCAATTCAAGCTTTGCCAATCATATCTTTTCCTCGTTGGAAATGCTTTCTCATGCCGGTGCACCTCTTAATCATTCCCCTCTTGCTATTCAATTGTTCTAGAGTGCTGAAGATATCTCGAAGATTTGTGTTTCCACTCTGCATCCGTTCAAGCTATTTCGAGGCCTTACCTTATTCAAGCCATTTAATTCAACCGGCGCAATCTATCTTTTAAGTCATTCAATGGTGTTTCTTTTCAGTGGGCCCTGCTATGTCTTGAGCTTGCGTTGGTTTTCCCCGAAGAGGAAGGGATGATGCAGCAGAGTAGCGTAAGTATTTCCCTCACTTTTGAGAACCAAGGTATCAATCCAGTAGGAGCCCACGCTCAAGTCCCTCGTACCTGCACAAAGCGATAGCTACTCGCAACCAACGCGATTAGGGGTTGTCAATCCCTTCACGGTTACTTACGAGAGTGAGATATGATAGATATAATATTTTTGGTATAAAGATGCAAAGTAAAAAGTAAAATCAAAGTAAAAAAGCAAAGCAAGATTAAAGTGATGGAGATTGATATGATGAGAATAGATCCGGGGCCATAGGTTTCACTAGTGGCTTCTCTCAAGAGCATAACTATTCTACGGTGGGTGAACAAATTACTGTTGAGCAATTGATAGAATTGAGCATAGTTATGAGAATATCTAGGCATGATCATGTACATAGGCATCACGTCCATGACAAGTAGATCGAAACGATTCTGCATCTACTACTATTACTTCACTCATCGACCGCTATCTAGCATGCATCTAGAGTATTAAGTTAAAAACAGAGTAATGCCTTAAGCAAGATGACATGATGTAGAGAGATAAATTCATGCAATATGAAATAAACCCCATCTTGTAATCCTCGATGGCAATGATACAATACGTGCCTTGCTGCCCCTTCTGTCACTGGGTAAGGACACTGCAAGATCGAACCCAAAGCTAAGCACTTCTCCCATGGCAAGAACTATCAATCTAGTTGGCCAAACCAAACGGATAATTCGAAGAGACTTGCAAATATAACCAATCATACATAAAAGAATTCAGAGAAGATTCAAATATTATTCATAGATAGACTTGATCATAAACCCACAATTCATCGGTCTCAACAAACACACCGCAAAAAGAAGATTACATCAAATAGATCTCCACAAGAGAGGGGGAGAACTTTGTATTGAGATTCAAAGAGAGAGAAGAAGCCATCTAGCTACTAACTATGGACCCGAAGGTCTGAGGTAAACTACTCACACTTCATCGGAGGGGCTAGGATGATGTAGAAGCCCTCCGTGATGATGGCCCTCTTCCGACGGAGCTCCGGAACAGGCCCCAAGATGGGATCTCATGGATACAGAAAGTTGCGGCGGTGGAATTAGGTTTTTGGCTCCTATTCTGATCGTTTGGGGGTACGTGTGTATATATAGGAGGAAGAAGTACGCCGGAGGAGCAATGAGGGCCCCACGAGGCAGGGGGCGCGCCCTAGGAGGGGGGGGGGGCGCCCCCCACCCAGTGACCGCCTCTTTTGTTCCTTGGAGCAGGGTCCAAGTCTCCTGGATCACCTTCAGTGAGAAAATCACGTTCCCGAAGGTTTTATTCCGTTTGGACTCCATTTGATATTCCGTTTATCCGAAACACTGAAATAGGCAAAAAACAGCAATTCTGGGCTGGGCCTCCGGTTAATAGGTTAGTCCCAAAAATAATATAAAAGTGGAAAATAAAGCCTAATATAGTCCAAAACAGTAGATAATATAGCATGGAGCAATCAAAAATTATAGATACGTTGGAGACGTATCAGGCATCCCCAAGCTTAATTCCTGCTCGTCCTCGAGTAGGTAAATGATAAAAAGAGAATTTTTGATGCGGAGTGCTACTTGGCATAATTTCAATGCAATTCTTCTTAATTGTGGTATGAATATTCAGATTAGAAAGATTCAAGACAAAAGTTTATATTGACATAAAAATAATAATACTTCAAGCATACTAACAAAGCAATTATGTCTTCTCAAAATAACATGGCCAAAGAAAGTTATCCCTACAAAATCATATAGTCTGGCTATGCTCCATCTTCACCACACAAAGTATTTAAATCATGCACAACCCCGATGACAAGACAAGCAATTGTTTCATACTCTAACTTTTTCAAAACTTTTTCAATCTCACGCAATACATGAGCGTGAGCCATGGATATAGCACTATAGGTGGAATAGAATGGTGGTTGTGGAGAAGACAAAAAGGAGGGGAAGATAGTCTCACATCAACTAAGCATATCAACGGGCTATGGAGGTGCCCGTCAATAGATATCAATGTGAGTGAGTAGGGATTGCCATGCAACGGATGCACTAGAGCTATAAATGTATGAAAGCTCAACAAAAGAAACTAGTGGGTGTGCATCCAACTTGCTTGCTCACGAATACCTAGGGTAATTTTGAGGATGCCCATCATTGGAATATACAAGGCAAGTTCTATAATGTAAAATTCCCACTAGTATATGGAAGTGACAACATATGAGACTCTCTATATGAAGAACATGGTGCTACTTTGAAGCACATTATATGAGACTCGCTATATCATGGTGCTACTTTGAAGCACAAGTGTGGTAAAAGGATAGTAGCATTGCCCCCTTTTTTTGGGCCTTCTTTTTTTTCTTTGGCCTTTCTCCTTTTTTTATTGGGACAATGCTCTATTGAATGATGATCATCACACTTTTATTTATTTACAACTCTATGATTACAACTCGATTCTAAAACAAAGTATGACTCTATATGGATGCCTCCGGCGGTGTACCGGGATATGCAATGAATCAAGAGTGACAAGTATGAATAAATTATGAACGGTGGCTTTGCCACAAATACTATGTCAACTACATGATCATGCTAAGCAATATGACAATGATGAATGTGTCATGATGAACTAGATGGTGGAAAGTTGCATGGCAATATATCTCGGAATGGCTATGGAAATGCCATAATAGGTAGGTATGGTGGCTGTTTTGAGGAAGGTATATGGTAGGTGTATGATACCGGCGAAAGGTGCGCGGTATTAGAGAGGCTAGCAAAGGTGGAAGGGTGAGAGTGCGTATAATCCATGGACTCAACATTAGTCATAAAGAACTCATATACTTATTGCAAAAATCTAGAAGTTATCAAAGCAAAGTATTACGCGCATGCTCCTAGGGGGATAGATTGGTAGGAAAAGACCATCGCTCGTCCCCGACCGCCACTCATAAGGAAGACAATCAATAAATAAATCATGCTCCGACTTCGTAACATAACGGTTCACCATACGTGCATGCTACGGGAATCACAAACCTTAACACAAGTATTCTTTAAATTCACAACTACTCAACTAGCATGACTTTAATATTATCACCTCCATATCTCAAAACAATTATCATGCTTCAATCTTTTCTTAGTATTCAACATACTCAAAAGAAAGTTTCACAAATCTTGAATACCAAGCATATTATTATTAAGCAAATTACCATGCTATTAAGAGACTCTCAAAATAATTTAAGTGAAGCATGAGAGATCAATAGTTTCTTTAAAATAGATCCACCACCGTGCTCTAAAAGATCTAAGTGAAGCACATAGAGCAAAATTACTTAGCTCAAAAGATATAAGTGAAGCACATAGAGTAAAATTATCTAGCTCAAAAGATATAAGTGAAGCACATAGAGTATTCTATCAAATTTTAATTCATGTATGGCTCTCTCAAAAGGTGTGTACAACAAGGATGATTGTGGCATACTAAGACACAAAGACACAAATAATACCAGACTCTCCAAGCAAAACACATATCATGTTGGTGAATAAAAATATAGCTCCAAGTAAATTACCGATGGAAGTGGACGAAAGAGGGGATGCCTTCCGGGGCATCCCCAAGCTTTGACTTCTTGGTGTCCTTGTATTATCTTGGGGGTGCCATGGGCATCCCCAACATTAGGCTCTTGCCACTCCTTGTTCCATGATCCATCAAAAGAATTCACCCAAAACTTGAAAACTTCACAACACAAAATTCAAAAATAGAAAACTCGTGAGCTCCGTTAGCGAAAGAAAACAAAAGACCACTTCAAGGTACTGTAATGAACTCATTATTTATTTATATTGGTGTTAAACCTACTGTATTCCAACTTATCTATGGATTATAAACTATTTTACTAGCCATAGATTCATCAAAATAAGCAAACAATACACGAAAAACAGAATCTGTCAAAAACAGAACAGTCTGTAGTAATCTGTAGCTAGCGCAAGATATGGAACCCCAAAAATTCTAAAATAAATTGCTGGACGTGAGGAATTTATCTATTAATCATCTGCAAAAATAATTAACTAAATATCACTCTTTAAATAAAAATTACAGCAGTTCTCGTGAGCGCTAAAGTTTCTGTTTTTTACAGCAAGTTCAACAAGACTTTCCCCAAGTCTTCCCAACGGTTCTACTTGGCACAAACACTAATTAAACACAAAAAACACAACCAAAACAGAGGATAAATAATTTATTTATTACTAAGCAGGAGCAAAAGGCAAGGAATGAAAATAAAATTGGGTTGCCTCCCAACAAGCGCTATCGTTTAACGCCCCTAGCTAGGCATAAAAGTGAGGATAGATCTAGGTATTGCCATCTTTGGTAGGCAATCCATAAGTGGCTCTCATGATAGTTTCATATGGTAATTTTATTTTCTTTCTAGGAAAGTGTTCCATGTTGGGAATAGTAGAGACACTAGCATCCAAATCACACAAAGCATAAAACTCATGATCTTTAATTTTAATTTTAATAGTTGGTTCCCACTCATCATAGAGTTTTCTAGGGATAGAAACTTTCAACTCAAGTTTTTCTTCGTAATATTGCATCAAGGCATCAACAATATGTTCGGTGAAGGCTTTATTTTGACTATAAGCATGTGGAGAATTTAACATGGATTGCAACAAGTAAATACAATCAATTAAAGAGCAACTTTCATAATTAAATTCCTTGAAATCCAATATAGTGGGTTTAGCAACATCTAGATTTTTATTTCTTTCAATCCCACTTTCATCAATTTCATCATTAAGATCTAAATACTCTGAATTTTTAGAACGCCTTCTAGGTAAAGGAAGATCATATTCAGTTTCATCAAGATTCATATTGCAAAATAAAGATTTAATAGGAGACACATCAATAACTTTTAGATCTTCATCTTGATTTTCATAGGTATTGGAAGAACACGCTTTAATAAAGGTATCTTTGGAAGCACGCATCCTAGCGGTTCTTTCCTTGCACTCATCAATGTAAATTCTCATGGCTTTGAGAGACTCATTGATATCATGCTTAGGAGGAATAGATCTAAGCTTTAAAGAATCAACCTCAAGAGAAATTCTATCAACGTTTCTAGCTAAATCATCAACTTTAAGCAATTTCTCTTCAAGCAAAGCATTAAAATTCTTTTGTGAATTCATAAACTCTTTAACACTATTCTCAAATTCAGAGGGCATCTTATTATAATTTCCATAAGAGTTGTTGTAGGAATTACCAAAATTATTAGAAGGATTACTAGGATATGGCCTAGGATTAAAATTCCCTCTATAAGCGTTGTTACCAAAATTATTCCTACCAAAAAAATTCACATCCATAGATTCATTATTATTCTCAATCAAAGTAGACAAAGGCATATCATTAGGATCAGAAGAAACACTCTTAGCAGCAAATAATTTCATAAGTTCATCCATCTTTCCACTCAACACATTAATTTCTTCTATCGCATGCACTTTTTTATTAGAAGATCTTTTAGTATGCCATTGAAAATAATTAACCATAATATTATCTAGGAGTTTAGTAGCATCTCCTAAAGTGATTTCCATAAAAGTGCCTCCCACGGCCGAATCTAAAAGGTTTATAGAAGCAAAATTCAATCCAGCATAAAATTTTTGTATGATCATCCACAAATTCAAACCATGAGTAGGGCAATTACGTATCATTAATTTCATTCTCTCCCAAGCTTGTGCAACATGTTCATGATCAAGTTGTTTAAAATTCATAATATCGTTTCTAAGAGAGATGATCTTAGCGGGAGGAAAATACTTAGAGATAAAAGCATCTTTGCACTTGTTCCATGAATCAATACTATTCTTAGGCAAAGACGAAAACCAAGCTTTAGCACGATCTCTAAGCGAAAAAGGAAATAGCTTCAATTTAACGACATCATTATTGACATCTTTTTTCTTTTGCATGTCACATAAATCAACGAAGCTATTCAGATGAGTAGCAACATCTTCACTAGGAAGGCCGGCGAATTGATCTTTCATAACAAGATTCAATAAAGCAGTATTAATTTCACAAGATTCAGCATCGGTAAGAGGAGCAATCGAAGTGCTAAGGAAATCATTATTGTTGGTATTGGTGAAGTCACACAATTTGGTAGTATCTTGAGCCATCGCGACAAACAAGCAATCTAACACACGAGCAAAAAAAGCAAACGGGCAAAAAGAGGCAAATAGAGAGGGAGGATAGAGAGAGAGAGGGCGAATAAAACGGCAAGGGTGAATTGGGGGGAGAGGAAAACGAGAGGCAAATGGCAAATAATGTAATGCGAGAGATAGGGATTGTGATGGGTACTTCGTATGTTGACTTTTTGCGTAGACTCCCTGGCAATGGCGCCAGAAATCCTTCTTGCTACGTCTTGAGCTTGCGTTGGTTTTCCCCGAAGAGGAAGGGATGATGCAGCAGAGTAGCGTAAGTATTTCCCTCAGTTTTTGAGAACCAAGGTATCAATCCAGTAGGAGCCCACGCTCAAGTCCCTCGTACCTACACAAAGCGATAGCTACTCGCAACCAACATGATTAGGGGTTGTCAATCCCTTCACGGTTACTTACGAGAGTGAGATCTGATAGATATAATATTTTTGGTATTTTTGGTATAAAGATGCAAAGTAAAAAGTAAAAGCAAAGTAAAAAGCAAAGCAAGATTAAAGTGATGGAGATTGATATGATGAGAATAGATCCGAGGGCCATAGGTTTCACTAGTGGCTTCTCTCAAGAGCATAAGTATTCTACGGTGGGTGAACAAATTACTGTTGAGCAATTGATAGAATTGAGCATATTTATGGGAATATCTAGGCATGATCATGTATATAGGCATCACGTCCGTGACAAGTAGATCGTAACGATTCTGCATCTACTACTATTACTCCACTCATCGACCGCTATCCAGCATGCATCTAGAGTATTAAGTTAAAAACAAAGTAACGCCTTAAGCAAGATGACATGATGTAGAGAGATAAATTCATGCAATATGAAATAAACCCCATCTTGTTATCCTCGATGGCAACGATACAATACGTGCCTTGCTGCCCCTTCTGTCACTGGGTAAGGACAAGATCGAACCCAAAGCTAAGCACTTCTCCCATGGCAAGAACTACCAATCTAGTTGGCCAAACCAAACGGATAATTCAAAGAGACTTGCAAAGATAACCAATCATACATAAAAGAATTCAGAGAAGATTCAAATATTATTCATAGATAGACTTGATCATAAACCTACAATTCATCGATCTCAACAAACACACCGCAAAAAGAAGATTACATCGAATAGATCTCCACAAGAGAGGGGGAGAACTTTGTATTGAGATTCAAAGAGAGAGAAGAAGCCATCTAGCTACTAACTATGGACCTGAAGTTCTGAGGTCTGAGGTAAACTACTCACACTTCATCGGAGGGGCTAGGATGATGTAGAAGCCCTCCGTGATGACGGCCCTCTTCCGGCGAAGCTCCGGAACAGGCCCCAAGATGGGATCTCATGGATACAGAAAGTTGCGGCAGTGGAATTAGGTTTTTGGCTCCTGTTCTGATTGTTTGGGGGTACGTGTGTATATATAGGAGGAAGAAGTATGCCGTAGGAGCAACGAGGGGCCCACGAGGCAGGGGGCGCGCCCTAGGGGGGGCGCGCCCCCCACCCTCGTGACCGCCTCTTTTGTTCCTTGGAGCAGGGTCCAAGTCTCCTGGATCACGTTCGGTGAGAAAATCACGTTCCTGAAGGTTTTATTCCGTTTGGACTCCGTTTGATATTCCGTTTATCCGAAACACTGAAATAGGCAAAAAACAGCAATTCTGGGCTGGGCCTCCGGTTAATAGGTTAGTCCCAAAAATAATATAAAAGTGGAAAATAAAGCCCAATGTAGTCTAAAACAGTAGATAATATTGCATGGAGCAATCAAAAATTATAGATACGTTGGAGACGTATCAGGCCCTAACCCACAGGTCTTTCCCAGGATCTTACCCGACTCTTCTATTTTCCCAGAATTACTCTCAAATTCTTCTCCAACTTGACGTAAAAATGAATTATCATCAGTCATGTGTCTTCCTCCAAGATCTTTAAAATTCCTTTCATCATTGGCTCAACTCCTTCATTATTCATTCTCCCGGAGTATCTCAATAATTCATGGTGGTGTTTCTCGTCATCATTCTCGGATTTTGAAGACCAAAGAAGAGTTTTCCCTTAAATCTTGTTCCGTTCTATCAAAGATTCGTGGTTCTAGCGTTATGCCATCCTCTCATAATTGTTTTCGATTGTGAGAATTCTTTTCAACCATCCGGAGCAATTCAGGAGTCTTTTAGTTTGATTCTCCTGATCCCATCATCTCAGAATTATTCATTCCAGTTTTCAGCTCTCGTTCTCCAAATCTTACCAGTGCATCATTCAAGTATTCTCTAAGCAGCTCGTGTTCTATTTGCTCACACGTATCTAAATCCCAGCAAGTATCTTCATTCGTTTTCAAATTCTTCCTAGTGTTTTGTGCCTTTGCTACTTTCATTTTCAAGTCTTACGTGGTTTGCTCAAGATTCTCTTCATGGTTATCATATTAATTCATTCGTTGTTTCAATCCTACCGGTGGTTCGTTGAAGATTTCCCAAGTTTGCGCTATATCACTCTTAATCCTTTCTACGAGAATAAGTAGTATGCCAAATCTGTTGCTTGTCATCAATTTAAATTGGTGAAGGATATGCATAACATAATTCTTATTCTTGCTTCATCCAAATGATGGATTCTTTCTTACGGAGTTTGTCCATGATGAGTAAATTCTCGGTTCAAGTGCTTCATACTTTTCCCGAAGTTCCAAGATCTCTCAACTATATCACCACGAAGATCCATCTAAATCATTACAAGGCTTCACCTTGTGTTTTCAACTTCTCTTTCTTTTATCATCATTTTGTTACCGGAGTTCTTCATGGAGGCTCTACTTCGTGGTTCGTCAAGGATTCTTTTCATTCTTCAATTGTTCTTCAAGATTTCTCTTGAAGTTATGATCCGCCAAGCTATACTCTCAAATAAACATGGTGCTCAACACATGTCTTGTTTTGAGGAGTTCAAGCATTCTTCATATTGCATTCCGAAGTGCAATTCTTTCTACCTTATCTTTTGAGGTGGTGTTATGTCATTCTTGACAATTTCCCTTTGTGTTTCATGATTCGCAAGTTGTCACGAATGAGATATGTAAACCCTTCATTTTCTTTTCATTTAGGAGATCCTTTGCAATCCATTAACCTCTTCGTTGGAGTTATCTTGGGTTATATTTCACCTAAAGATTTCCCCAAGGATTGTTGCTATTTATGGTGCTTATAAATGACCCAAGTTTTTCATTTATCCTCCCGCTGAAATAAGTTTCTCGTCTCCTTGTTCATATCAATCCAATCTATTGTTTTCGTTAGTGGCAGAATTTCACCTCATAGTTTTCAGAAGTTTTCCATAAGCCCACTACAAGCTTACTCTTTTCGTTGTTGGTTTTCCAACAACTCCGTTCGACCCTTCTCCTAAAGATGTTTTTTCAAGCTCATTTGAGGTAGAAGATGTTGTTTTCTTCTCCGTTCCTTTAATTCCATTCTTTCATTTCTTCTGGAGGCTTTGTGATGTTGTTCTATTCAACCCATTATCTCAATTTTGTCAAAGATCATGTTCTTTCCATTGCTTATCCATTCAACCGGAGTGTTGTGCCCTCTGCTCAAGTTCTTTTCACCTTATCAAAGTCTTACATCTCTTTTCAACCGGAGTGCTGTCTGAATTTCTTCTTCCTTGTTCCTCTTTTCTAACGGAGTGTTTTCAACTTCAATCATCTCCGTTGTTTTCTTTTCTCAAAATGGTTCAACCTCTCAAGGTTCATGGCTTTCACTCGTTTGCCGAAGAAGCAACTTAGTTTTACCTCTTCGCTTCCTCTCCCGTTTCTCTCCGGTGCAATCCTAGATCTCGGGACGAGATCCTCTTGTAGTGGTGGAGTGTTGTGACGCCCCAAGACCGGAGCTTCAGATGCCTTCCTTGATTTCCGAGTTTTTGTCGTGTGATTTGTTTGGTTCATTGCATTCATCATTGCATCATGCGCATTGCATCATGTCATCATGTCTTTAATCTTTCTAGCTCAACTAAATAAATCGTATGGATCTTCGGTCCATTTAAACCGAGGGAATTCACGTGGTGATTCTCTTTACAACATATACCCAATAATAGGGAGCTATATTAAATATTCCACTATTTGGAATTCACCTTAACACACTTGCAAAAATCCCAATGCCTTTGTTATCACAAGTCTTGGCCTCTAACTTTGCTATATATCCTTTCTCCATTTTCCAGAGCTCCACCAAAAATCCGAACATTTTTGGACCTTCCTAACCCTCACTTCCTATTCGAACCATTTCAATTTAAATCAAATGAGTTTCAATTTAAAACTTTGAAGAATGCCCACTCCATTTTTCTTGGATCATACACATTCTTGTGAGTCCGGGAATATAAACCCCATGCCCAAATTCCCTCGACCTCTCCCCTCTTCCCGATCCCCACGACCTCTGCTCTCAATCCCGCGCACCTCCCTCTCTCCCTCTACATCGCACCTCCCATGGCGCCGTCACCCCGCGCGAAGTCTTCGCGCCGTCGGAGCCCTGTGCAGCTACGCTACTGCCTGCCCGCGAGCCTCCTCCACGCGTCTCCTTCCTCGCGCCCGTCCAGCAGGCCACCAGCGAGGCCCCGCATCCCCCAAGCTGCATCCGTCGCCCGGCATGGCTCATGAGGCCCTCAGCATCGCCGGCACCCTACAGCTCCCGCCGTCCTTCTCCCTCTGCAGCGCTCGAGCCCCGCTCTGCGCTGGCCCTTGCCCTGCCGTCCGCTGGCCCGGCGAGTCAGACCTCTCCGTCGCCCTCGCCGACAACCTGCACGGCGCCTCCCCGAACGCGCCTTCCGGCCTCCCTGCTCCCTGCTCCGGCCGTTGCTTCACGCCTAGGCCGATCCTACTCCACCGGCATCCTCCCGCCTTGCTTCGCCTCCTGGCAGGCAAAAACAGCGTCCACCTCGCCCCTCGTTGGCCTTCGAACCCTGCTCGACACCAAGACCGTGGCTCCTTGTCTCCGTGGACGCCAAGTTCTTTTCCATAGACCTCTCCAAGACCAGGATATGCCAAGAACCGTTCGTGGATTTCGTCATGTTCGAGCACCATTGAACGAGGGCTTTTGCCTTGCTCATTTTGGGACGTGACAAGTTCCTCTTCGAAAGTACGTCTACATGATGACCTGACAAGTACCGTGGCACCGAAGACCTTTGATGCGTCAAGTTCCTCTCCGACTAGTGTACCACTACCGTCGATGAAGACATGTGTAACGCAAGCGTTAAGTTCTACTACCACGTGTGTACGCCTACCATTACCAAAGACCCGTGAACGACTACCGTCGCCCCGAAGACGTTGGAGTCATCAAGTACCTCTCTGAATGAACATGAACGACTACTGATCAACCACAAGTATAGGGGATCTATCGTAATCCTTTTGATAAGTAAGAGTGTCGAACCCAACAAGGAGCAGAAGGAAATGATAAGCGGTGTCCAGCAAGGTATTCTCTGCAAGTACTGAAATAAGTGGTAACAGATAGTTTTGTGATAGGATAATTTGTAACGAGCAACAAGTAACAAAAGTAAATAAAGTGCAGCAAGGTGGCCCAATCCTTTTGTAGCAAAGGACAAGCCTGGACAAACTCTTATATAATGTAAAGCGCTCCCGAGGACACATGGGAATATCGTCAAGCTAGTTTTCATCACGTTCATGTGATTCGCGTTCGGTACTTTGCTAATTTGGTATGTGGGTGGACCGGTGCTTGGGTGCTGTCCTTACTTGGACAAACATCCCACTTATGATTAACCTCTATTGCAAGCATCTGCAAATACAACAAAAGTATTAAGGTAAACCTAACCATAACATGAAACATATGGATCCAAATCAGCCCCTTACGAAGCAACGCATAAACTAGGGTTAAGCTTCTGTCACTCTAGCAACCCATCATCTACTTATTACTTCCCAATGCCTTCCTCTAGGCCCAAATAATGGTGAAGTGTCATGTAGTCGACGTTCACATAACACCACTAGAGGAGAGACAACATACATCTCATCAAAATATTGAACGAATACCAAATTCACATGACTACTAATAGCAAGACTTCTCCCATGTCCCCAGGAACAAAAGTAACTACTCACAAAGCATAAACATATTCATAATTAGAGGGGTAATAATATGCATATAGGATCTGAACATCTGATCTTGCACCAATTAAACCAACTAGCATCAACTACAAGGAGTAATTAACACTACCGGCAACCTACTAGCACCAATCCCGGACTTGGAGACAAGAATTGGATACAAGAGATGAACTAGGGTTTTGAGATGATATGGTGCTGATGAAGATGTTGATGGAGATTGCCCTCTCCCGATGAGAGGAGCGTTGGTGATGACGATGGCGATGATTTCCCCCTCCGGGAGGGAAGTTTCCGCGGCAGAACAACTCTGCCAGAGCCCTAGATTGATTTCGCCAAGGTTCCGCTTTGTGGCGGCGGAGTTTCGTCCGAGAAGATGGCTTATGATTTTTTCCATCGAAAGACTCCATATAGCAGAGGATGGACACCGGAGGGCCACCAGGGGGCCCACGAGGTAGGGGGCGCGCCATGGGGGGTAGGGCGCGCCCCCACCCTCGTGGGAAGGGTGTGGCCCCCCTGGTGAGGTTCTTGCACTCAGTATTTTTTATATGTTTGGAAAACATCATCCGTGAAGTTTCAGGACTTTTGGAGCTATGCAGAATAGGTCTCTAATATTTGCTCCTTTTCCAGCCCAGAATCCCAGCTGCTGGCATTCTCCCTCTTTATGTAAACCTTGTAAAATAAGAGAGAATAGGCATAAGTATTGTGACATAATGTGTAATAACATGCCATAATGCAATAAATATTGATATAAAAGCATGATGCAAAATGGACGTATCAAGTCCCCCAAGCTTAGACCTCACTTGTCCTCAAGCGAAAAGCCGAAATCGAAAAATATGTCCACATGTTTAGAGATAGAGGTGTCGATAAAAATAAAATACGGACATGAGGGCATCATGATCATTCTTAGAACAACAACTTACATAATTCTTTGTCATATAATATCTGATGCTAGAGTAATAATTCAATCACAATATCAAGTATGAATCATAAACTTCATTGAAAACTAACAAACTACAATCTCGATCATTGAAGCAATTGCAATTTATCATAACATAGGAAAGAGTCAATGTATAAGAGCTTTTCAGTAAGTCCACATACTCAACTATCATATAATCTTTCACAATTGCTGACACTCACTCAATACTTATGGGTATGGAGTTTTAATCGGACACAGAGAAAGATAGGGGCTTATAGTTTTGCCTCCCAACGTTTTACCTCAAGGGTAATGTCAACAGTAATAGTTCATGAAAACTCACATCCAATTGGCCATATATACCAGGATCTTTCCAACATATTGTGCTTGCCAAAGGATAAAATGTAAAAAGGAAGGGTGAAGATCACCATGACTCTTATGCAATGTAGGAGATAAAAGTAAAAGATAGGCCCTTCGCAGAGGGAAGCAGAGGTTGTCATGCGCTTTTATTGGTTGGATGCACAAAATCTTAATGCGAAATGACATCACTTTATATTTCCACTTGTGATATGAACCTTTATTATGCAGTCTGTCGCTTTTATTACTTCCATATCACATGCTTGTATAAAGCTTATTTCCTCCACACCAATCAATCATACATATTTAGAGAGCAATTTTTATTGCTTGCACCGATGACAACTTACTTGATGGATCTTACTCAATCCATAGGTAGATATGGTGGACTCTTATGGCAAGACTGGTTTAAGGGTGTTTGGAAGCACAAGTAGTATCTCTACTTGGTGCAATGAATTTGGCTAGCATGAGGGGGAAAGGCAAGATCATCATGTTGGAAGATCCAAGACAATATAATTTATCTCAGATGTAAGAAAACATAACCCATTACGTTGTCTTCCTTGTCCAATGTCAACTCTTTAGCATGTCATATTTTAATGAGTGCTCACAATCATAAAAGATGTCCAAGATAGTATATTTATATGTGAAGACCTCTCTTTCTTCTTCCTATTAATTGCAACGATGACCAAAACTGTGTTTGTCAACTCTCAACAACTTTTATTCATCATACTCTTTCTATGTGAGCTCATTACTCTCCATAAGACTCATATGATCTCTTTGTTTCTTTTTATTTCTTTCTCTTTTCTTTTATTCCTCTAGGATCATGGCAAAATAATCAAGCCCTTGACTCAACACTAATCTTTATTATATAGCTCACGGACTCGATTACATAGAAGGATAGTAAAGCAAAACTCACAACTAGACCATACTAAAAACTTTTATTCTACTAGATCAAGATATTACCAGAAGGATCGAACTAAGAAAAACGGTAAAGATAAAGTGATGGTGATACGATATCGGGGCACTCCCCCAAGCTTGGCAGTTGCGAAGTGGAGTGCCCATACCGGATACTCAATTCTTCTTTGTTGGTGGAGACGGTGGGGATTTTGTTGATGGCGTAGGCTTCTTCCTTAATTTGCGTTTGAGGACAGAATTTTGGTCCCTTAGGTCCTCGATCTCCTATTCCAGGTCAGTATCTTTTTGCATAGTTCCTGCTTGTTCTCCTGCAAGAGGCGAAAAGGGATAAACTCGATCTTAGGTTTCTTTACTCTATCCGGGAGACTTGACTTTTTGAACTCCACATGCATGTCCCCAGGTTGAGGTAGTGGGACTTCATCTTCATCTGAGCTCGTCTCCTCCTTTCCCTTGGGTTCATAGTCCTCTTCTTCTTCTTCCATAGTCCAACCGCAATGCTCCACATCCCCATGGATCTTAGGATCTGCAAGGTAATCAGCCACGTAGCTTTCTCCCTCCAAATCCTGGGACGACATGTTGCTCTGTCTGCAGCAGGACAGCTCAAAACAAAGACAAGGGATTTTTGCGTGATACGGGACTCAAAACCCCCGGGAGATTATATAATGAATTTTTACCGACCAAAATACGTGTCATGTACGAAAATGGAGTCCGGAGAGCACACGAGGTGCCCACGAGGTAGGGGGGCGCGCCCTATAGGGTAGGGCGCGCCCTCCACCCTCATGGAGCCCTCGTGTCCTTCCCGGACTGCTGCTTATTTTTCTATTTTTCTAAATATTCCAAAACGGAGAAATATTGCCTTAAAATTGTTTTGGAGTCGGTTTACTTACCGTACCACATACCTATTCCTTTTTGGTGTCTGAAACGTTCCGGAAAGTGTCCCTTATGTATTCCTCCAGAGTTACGGTTTCGATAACATTGGTTTGAACATTTATGGGATTACCTAAGATATAATATTTGATTATTTGACTGTTCACCACCTTCAGATTGGTACCTTCGAAGTTGTTGATTTTTATGGCACCGGAACGGTAGACCTCCTCGATAACGTCAGGGCCTTCCCATTTAGAGAGAAGTTTTCCTACAAAAAATCTTAAACGAGAGTTGTATAGCAATACATAATCACCTACATTAAACTCACGCTTTTGTATCCTTTTGTCATGCCATCTTTTAACTTTTTCTTTAAACAACTTGGCATTTTCGTAGGCTTGGGTTCTCCATTCATCAAGTGAGCTAATATCAAATAACCTCTTCTCACCGGCAAGTTTAAAATCATAATTAAGTTCTTTAATAGCCCAATAAGCCTTGTGTTCTAGTTCGAGAGGTAAGTGACATGCTTTTCCATAGACCATTTTATACGGAGATATGCCCATAGGATTTTTATATGTAGTTCTATAGGCCCATAATGCATCATCATGTTTCTTGGACCAATTCTTTCTAGACCTACTAACAGTCTTTTGCAAAATTAATTTGAGTTCTCTATTACTCAATTCTACTTGACCACTAGACTAAGGGTGATAAGGAGTTGCAATTCTATGATTAACATCATATTTAGCAAGCATTTTACGGAAGGCACCATGAATAAAATGTGAACCACCATCAGTCATTAAATATCTAGGGACTCCAAATCTTGGAAAAATAACTTCTTTAAGCATCTTAATAGAGGTGTTATGATCAACACTACTAGTTGGAATAGCTTCTACCCACTTAGTAACGTAATCAACAGCAACTAAAATATGTGTATATCCATTAGAGGAAGGAAAGGGTCCCATATAGTCAAAGCCCCAAACATCAAACGGTTCAATAACAAGTGAATAATTCATGGGCATTTCTTGACGTCTACCAATATTACCAATTCTTTGACATTCATCACAAGATAAGACAAACTTACGGGCATCCTTGAAGAGTGTAGGCCAATAAAAACCAGATTGGAGTACCTTATGTGCAGTTCTATCTCCAGCATGGTGTCCTCCATAAGCTTTGGAGTGACACGTGCGTAGGATCTTTTCCTGTTCATGCTCAGGTACACAACATCTAATAACACCATCTACTCCTTCTTTATAAAGATGTGGGTCATCCCAAAAGTAATGCCTTAAATCATAGAAGAACTTTTTATTTTGATGGTATGTGAAACTAGGTGGTATAAACTTAGCAACAATGTAATTAGCATAATCAGCATACCATGGAGCAGTATGAGAAGCATTTATGACATTTAATTGCTCATCAGGAAAACTATCATCAATAGGTAGTGGGTCATCAAGCACATTTTCTAACCTAGACAAGTTGTCTGCAACGGGATTCTCACCTCCTTTTCTATCAACAATATGCAAATCAAATTCTTGTAGGAAGAGAACCCATCTAATAAGTCTAGGTTTAGCATCTTTCTTTTCCATAAGACATTTAATAGCAGCATGATCAGTGTGAATAGTTAGTTTAGAATCAACAATATAAGGTCTAAACTTATCACAAGCAAATACAACTGCTAAGAATTCTTTTTCAGTAGTAGCATAGTTTCTTTGATCATTGTCTAGAGTTTTACTAGCATATTGAATAACATTTAGTTTCTTATCAACTCTTTGTCCTAAAACAGCACCTACAGCGTAATCACTAGCATCACACATAATTTCAAAGGGTAAATTCCAATCAGGTGGCTGAACAATAGGTGCAGAGATGAATGCTTTCTTAAGTATTTCAAATGCTTCTACACAATCACCATAAAAAACAAATGGTATATCTTTTTGTAATAAATTAGTCAGAGGCCGAGAAATTTTCGAGAAGTCCTTAATGAACCTCCTATAAAAACCGGCATGACCAAGGAAACTTCTTATACCTTTTATGTCCTTGGGACATGGCATCTTTTCAATAGCATCAACCTTGGCTTTATCAACTTCAATACCTCTTTCAGAAACTTTATGCCCCAAGACAATACCTTCATTAACCATAAAGTGGCACTTTTCCCAATTCAAGACAAGATTAGTTTCTTCACATCTCTGCAAAACTCGATCAAGGTTGCTCAAGCAATCATCAAAATAAGATCCATAAACGGAAAAATCATCCATGAAAACCTCACAAATCTTTTCACAAAAGTCAGAGAATATAGCCATCATGCATCTTTGAAAGGTAGCAGGTGCATTACATAAACCAAAAGGCATACGTCTATAAGCAAAAGTACCAAAAGGGCATGTAAAAGTAGTCTTTGATTGATCTTTGGCTGACACAAGTATTTGAGAGAAACCAGAATAACCATCTAGAAAGCAAAAATGTGTATGTTTGGACAATCTTTCTAGCATTTGATCGATAAAAGGTAAGGGGTAATGATCTTTTTTAGTAGCCTTATTTAATTTGCGGAAATCAATTACCATCCTATAACCTGTAATAATTCTTTGAGGAATCAATTCATCTTTATCATTAGGAACAATAGTAATACCTCCCTTCTTAGGGACACAATGGACAGGGCTTACCCACTGACTATCAGCAATGGGATAAATTATACCTGCCTCAAGGAGCTTTAGTATCTCCTTTCTTACCACTTCTTTCATTTTAGGATTCAGCCGGCGTTGATGATCATGAACTGGTTTAGCATCTTCTTCCAAATTAATTTTATGTTGACATAGAGTGGGACTAATGCCCTTAAGATCATCAAGAGTATAACCAATAGCAGCATGGTGCTTCTTCAGAGTTTTCAATAATCTCTCTTCTTCATGTTCTGAAAGGTTAGCAGTAATAGTAACAGGATATATCTTTTTCTCATCAAGATAAGCATATTTAAGAGTATCAGGTAACAGTTTAAGCTCAAACACGGGATCACCCTTGGGTGGAGGAGGATCCCCTAGGATTTCAACAGGTAAATTATTTTTCAGAATAGGTTCCTGTTTAAATAATACTTCATCTAATTCCCTTCTTTCATTCATAAACATATCGTTTTCATGGTCTAGCAAATATTGTTCTAAAGGATCACTAGGAGGTATGGCAATAGAAGCAAGACCAATAATTTCATCCTTACTAGGTAATTCTTCTTCACGGTGTTGTCTACTAAATTTAGAAAAATTAAATTCATGAGTCATATCATCTAAACCGACAGTAACAACATCTCTTTTTGCAATCTATGGTAGCATTAACAGTATTTAAGAAGGGTGTACCAAATATAATGGGACAAACGCTATCTTGTGGGGAACCAAGAACAAGAAAATCAGCAGGATATTTAGTTTTCCCACACAAGACTTCAACATCTCTAAAAATTCCCATTGGTGAAATAGTATCTCTATTGGCAAGTTTAATTGTGACATCAATATCTTCCATCTAAGCAGGTGCAATATCATGCATAACTTATTTGTATAAGGAATAAGGTATTGCACTACCACTAGCACCCATATCACATAAGCCATGATAACAATGATCTCCTATTTTAACAGAAATAACAGGCATGCCTACTACATGTCTAGGTTTATCTTTATCACGGGGTTTAGCAATTCTAGCAGTTTCATTACAGAAATAAATAACATGCCCATCATTATCAGACAAGATATCTTTAACAATAGCAATATTAGGTTCAACTTTAACTTGCTCAGGAGTGGTATATGTTTTAATATTGCTTTTACGAACCACAGTTGAAGCTTTAGCATGATCCTTTATCCTAACAGGGAAAGGTGGTTTCTCAACATAAGAAGTAGGAACAATAGGATCATTATAAGTGATAGTCTTTTCTTCAACTTTAATAGGTGCAACTACTTTTACTTCTATGGGAGGATGATATTTAAACCACTTCTCCTTGGGGAGATCAACATAAGCAGCAAAAGATTCACAGAAAGAAGCTACTATCTCAGAGTCAAGTCCATATTTAGTGCTAAATTTACGAAAAATATCGGTATCCATAAAAGATTTAACACAATCAAAACTAGGTGTCATACCTCACTCCTTACCATTGTCGAGGTCCCAATCTTCAGAGTTGCGTTTAATTCTTTCCAATAAATCCCATTTGAATTCAATAGTCTTCATCATAAAAGAGCCAGCACAAGAAGTATCAAGCATGGTGCGATTGTTACCAGAAAGCCGAGCATAAAATTTTTGAATAATCATTTCTCTTGAGAGCTCATGATTGGGGCATGAATATAACATTGATTTAAGGCTCCCCCAAGCTTGAGCGCTGCTTTCTCCTTGGCGAGGCCAAAAATTATATATATAATTGCGATCACGATGAACAAGATGCATAGGATAAAACTTCTGATGAAATTCCAATTTCAATCGTTTGTAATTCCAAGACCTCATATCATCACATAGCCTATACCATGTCGATGCATCTCCCCTCAAAGATTAGGGAAAGACCTTCTTCTTAACAACATCTCCGGGTACACCTGCAAGCTTAAATAATCCACAAACTTGATCCACATATATCATATGTTCATCAGGATGTTTTGTTCCATCTCCTAGAAAAGGATTAGCTAGCAGTTTTTCTATGATACCCGAAGGAACTTCAAAGAAAGCATTTTAATTTTCATTTTCATTTTCAGTAGGTTCAGTAGGTTGAGGAGCAACTCTTTGCTCTACTGGTCGGGGTGAAGATACCCCGAACAAGCCCCTAAGAGGATTACTTTCCATGGTAACAAGTGACAGTAAATTTCAGCACACTATATAAAATTTTTCCTTACCAAATTCCACCTACCAAAGGCGCTTCACTCCCCGGCAACAGCGCCAGAAAAGAGTCTTGATGACCCACAAGTATAGGGGATCTACCGTAGTCCTTTCGATAAGTAAGAGTGTCGAACCCAACGAGGAGCAGAAGGAAATGATAAGCGGTTTCCAGCAAGGTATTCTCTGCAAGTACTGAAATAAGTGGTAACAGATAGTTTTGTGATAGGATAATTTGTAACGAGCAACAAGTAACAAAAGTAAATAAAGTGAAGCAAGGTGGCCCAATCCTTTTGTAGCAAAGGACAAGCCTGGACAAACTCTTATATAATGTAAAGCGCTCCCGAGGACACATGGGAATATCGTCAAGCTAGTTTTCATCATGTTCATATGATTCACGTTCGGTACTTTGATAATTTGGTATGTGGGTGGACCGGTGCTTGGGTGCTGTCCTTACTTGGACAAACATCCCACTTATGATTAACCTCTATTGCAAGCATCCGCAAATACAACAAAAGTATTAAGGTAAACCTAACCATAGCATGAAACATATGGATCCAAATCAGCCCCTTACGAAGCAACGCATAAACTAGGATTTAATCTTCTGTCACTCTAGCAACCCATCATCTACTTATTACTTCCCAATGCCTTCCTCTAGGCCCAAATAATGGTGAAGTGCCATGTAGTCGATGTTCACATAACACCACTAGAGGAGAGACAACATACATCTCATCAAAATATCGAACGAATACCAAATTCACATGACTACTAATAGCAAGACTTCTCCCATGTCCTCAGGAACAAAAGTAACTACTCACAAAGCATAAACATATTCATAATCAGAGGGGTATTAATATGCATATAGGATCTGAACATCTGATCTTGCACCAATTAAACCAACTAGCATCAACTACAAGGAGTAATTAACACTACCGGCAACCTACTAGCACCAATCCCGGACTTGGAGACAAGAATTGGATACAAGAGATGAACTAGGGTTTTGAGATGATATGGTGCTGATGAAGATGTTGATGGAGATTGCCCTCTCCCGATGAGAGGAGCGTTGGTGATGACGATGGCGATGATTTCCCCCTCCGGGAGGGAAGTTTCCGCGGCAGAACAACTCTGCCAGAGCCCTAGATTGATTCCGCCAAGGTTCCGCCTCGTGGCGGCAGAGTTTCATCCGAGAAGATGGCTTATGATTTTTTTCCATCGAAAGACTCCATATAGCAGAAGATGGACACCGGAGGGCCACCAGGGGGCCCACGAGGTAGGGGGCGCGCCCTGGGGGGTAGGGCGCGCCCCCCACCCTCGTGGGAATGGTGTGGCCCCCCTGGTGAGGTTCTTGCGCTCAGTATTTTTTATATATTTGGAAAACATCATCCGTGAAGTTTCAGGACTTTTGGAGCTGTGCAGAATAGGTCTCTAATATTTGCTCCTTTTCCAGCCACGAATCTCAGCTGCCGGCATTCTCCCTCTTTATGTAAACCTTGTAAAATAAGAGAGAATAGGCATAAGTATTGTGACATAATGTGTAATAACAGCCCATAATGCAATAAATATTGATATAAAAGCATGATGCAAAATGGACGTATCAACTACCGTCGCAAGAACGGGACCGGCAAGTCCGAATACCCCACGTACCATGACACCGATGACATGAACATCTACGGAATGTGTACGACTACGCGATGTGACGCCAAGTTCGATGACGACCGTGTACCACTACCACTCCTCGAACATGAACGAATACTTCCTCTTTGACTCGTGAACCTCTACTTCCACTACGATCCGCGAGTACCACTACTTCCACTACGAACTCGAACCGCCGCAAAACCGCACGCTTCAAAGGTATAACACCGAGACGACACCCATGAATGAATGCATGTGTGGTGTATGAGATGCCCGTGTTTGCTCCGTGTCAGAGTTGTTCGTTGCACGAAGCCCCTCTTTTGCCTTGCCACCGTCATGTGGGACATCTGGTAATCGGGAGCACCCCAACATCCTTGCATGACATGCTCCCGTCACTTTTCCTTTTGCACCG
The DNA here is from genome assembly GCF_003073215.2 of Triticum urartu. Taxonomy (NCBI): domain Eukaryota; kingdom Viridiplantae; phylum Streptophyta; class Magnoliopsida; order Poales; family Poaceae; genus Triticum; species Triticum urartu. Next base: position 81,981,363 of record NC_053023.1, read on the forward strand.
GTATCTCCACGAGCTACCGGAACCGATATGTTGCCGTGGCTTCATTTTCGGATTCGTTACCGTGGCACCCCTTTCGTTTCCGCCACGATGACAAATGCCTCATATCTTATCATGTCAACATTTTCATAATTACTGCATAAAACTTGCACATGTCATCCGCATCATGATAACAACATCAAGAATGTTAAAATTGTTGTTTGCTTTAAATTGCTAAATGCATATGGGGATTTACCGGAAGTGTTGTTTGATGTTTCCGGCCCCATTTAAATTGCTTAGATTCTGTATTTTACTTTTTCTTTCACCTCTTGCCATGTTTAATAACATTTAACCTTGTTGGGTACATAAACGGGAGAGAACTAAATAAGTCATGTGGTGTTTCGTTCGACTACATCCGTTTGTCTTCTTCTTGGACTCGTTCTTCTTCCTTGCGGGATCTTAGGCAAGATGACCATACCCTCAAAATCACTTCTATCTTTGCTTGCTAGTTGAGGGAGTCCTGGATTAGGGGGTCTCCGGACAGCCGGACTATATCCTTTGGCTGAACTGTTGGACTATGAAGATAAAAGATTGAAGACTTCGTCCCGTGTCCGGATGGGACTCTCCTTGGCGTGGAAGGCAAGCTTGGCAATATGGATATGTAGATCTCCTCTCTTGTAACCGACTCTGTGTAACCCTAGCCCCCTCCGGTGTCTATATAAACTGGAGGGTTTAGTCCGTAGGACAACAACAATCATACCATAGGCTAGCCTCTAGGGTTTAGCCTCTACGATCTCGTGGTATATCAACTCTTGTAATACTCATATCATCAAGATCAATCAAGTAGGACGTAGGGTATTACCTCCATCGAGAGGGCCCAAACCTGGGTAAACATCATGTCCCCCGCCTCCTGTTACCATCCGCCTTAGACGCACAGTTCGGGACCCCCTACCCGAGATCCGCTGGTTTTGACACCGACATTGGTTCTTTCATTGAGAGTTCCACTGTGCCGTCACCATAAGGCTTGATGGCTCCTTCAATCCTTGGTAATGATGCGGTCCAGGGTGAGGTTTTCCTCCCCGGACAGATCTTCGTATTCGGTGGTTCGCACTGCGGGCCAACTCACTTGGCCATCTGGAGCAGATCGAGAGCTACGCCCTGGCCATCAGGTCAGGTTCGGAAACTTAAACTACACTGCCGACATCCGCGGAGACTTGATCTTCGACGGATTTGAGCCCATGTCAGGTGAGCCGCACAATCATGACGAGCATGATTTAGCTCTGCCGTTGGACAGTGTTCGGGAGATCGCATCTGCAACTACTCCGGCCCTCAATCTGGAGCAAAGTGCGCCATCCGAGGACGGGTGGATAGACCCCGCCATGGAGGCCGCACTCTCAGTGGCGATAGAGCCGAATACTGACTTCGCCCCCTGCGAGAGCCATGTTGCCGAGCCATTGGATTCGTCCCCGGCCATAGGCTCCGAGCCGCCTGCGTTCGTGCCTATCGAATCCGATTGGGCACCGATCATGGAGTTTACCTCCACGGATATCTTTCAGCACTCGCCTTTCGGCGATGTGCTAAATTCATTAAGGTATCTCTCCTTGTCAGGAGAACCTTGGCCGAACTATGTAGCTGCCCACCCACCACCCACTTAGTAACCACTGTCGATGATTTAACCGACATGCTCAATTTTGACTCTGAAGTCATCGACGGCATGGACGACGATGCAGGAGAGGAACAGGAACCAGTGCCCACAGAGCGCAGGACAACCACTTCATCACATGAAATATGCATGGTGGATACACCCAAAGAAGGCAATGGCGACAAGACAGCGGAAGATGACCCCTCCAAGAAGCAAACAAAGCGTCGGCGTAGGCGCCGCTCCAAATCCTGCCTCGGCAAAAACAGCAATAACAGTGCAAGAGAAAATAACACTCCAGTCGACTCTAGAGGAAACGACGACCACATTGCCCTGGCGGCAGAGCACGATGAAACTGCAAATGAAGAACATAGTACGGATCCGATATCCGGACACGACGACACCGAGGATAAAGCTCATAAACCTCCCTCCGGGGAGGAAAACAGTCCGGACAAAGATGCACACATCATCCTGGAAAGGCACTTGGAACAAGAGAACCTCCGCAAAAGGCTTATTGCCACAGCGAGGAGTCTGAAGAAGCAGAAGCAAAGGCTTAAGGCTGCATAAAATACGCTCAGCAGTAGATGGAACAAAGTGCTCGACAACGAAGAAAACTATGGTGGAAGTTACCACACAAAGAGCCATCCAAAGCACAAGCTACTGCCTGAATTTAACGAAGAGGCCTTAGAGCCCACACAGCCGAAAAATAAAATGGCCAACCGGCCGGATCAACCACCTTGTGACCGCGATAGAGCGGCTCACAAGGCCGCACATAAGTCAACACACGATCTACGTGAAGACTTGCGCCAAAAATCCAGCATGACCAGATCCATCTATGGATCTAGGAAGCGCGCTCCGGCACAAAATCAAAACCGAATACCACAACCGTCTGTACGCCATGATACATCCAAATACAGGGGTGCCGCACACCCCCTATGTTTCACCGATGAGGTGCTGGACCATGAATTTCTAGAAGGATTCAAACCAGTGAACATAGAAGCGTACGACGGGACCACAGACCTTGGGGTCTGGATTGAGGACTTTATCCTCCATATCCATATGGCTCGCGGACACGATCTCCACGCCATCAAGTACTTACCCCTCAATCTTAAAGGACCAGCTCAGCACTTGCTGAAAAGCCTCCCCGAAAACTCAATTGGAAGTTGGGAGGAGCTCGAGGATGCTTTTCAGGCTAATTTTCAAGGGACCTATGTCCGACCTCCGGATGCAGACTATTTAAGTCATATAATTCAACAGCCCGGAGAGTCAGCCCAAAAGCTTTGGAACAGGTTTCTCACTAAGAAGAACCAAATCGTCGATTGCCCGGACGCTGAAGCCTTAGCATTTTTCAAGCACAGCGTCCGAGACGAATGGCTCGCTATACACCTTGGCCAAGAAAAATCGAGAACAATGGCAGCCCTGACAAGTCTCATGACCCACTTTTGCGCGGGCGAAGATAGCTGGTTAGCCCACAGTAGCACCAGTGACCCAAGCACATCCGAAGTCAGGGATGGCAATGGAAAACCACGACGCAGTAAAAGCAAGCGTCGAAATAAAGAAGACAGCCCAGATAATACAGCGGTAAACGCCGGATTCAGGGGCTCTCGACCAGGTTAGCGGAAAAAGCCTTTCAAAGGCAGCAGAGATGGACCGTCCAGCCTAAATAAGATTCTAGACAAACTATGTCAGATTCATGGCACCCCTGATAAACCTGCAAATCACACCCACGGAGAATGCTGGGTCTTCAAGCAGGCCGGTAAGCTAAACGCCGAACACAAGGGGAAGGAGACACCAAGCAAAGATGAGGACGAACCTTGCCAGCAAAGCACTGGAGAACAGAAAATATTCCTACTAGAGGTTAAAACAGTAAACATGATCCACGTGACGAAGGGGAGAAGCAAACATGCACTCTGAGACATATGCACCGTAGAGCCCGTCACCCCCAAGTTCAACCCCTGGTTGGCCTGCCCGATCACTTTTGATCACAGGGATCACCCGACAAGCATCCGGCATGAAGGATTGGCTGCCTTGGTGTTAGACCCAATAATAAACGGATACCATCTCACACGAGTCCTTCTGGACGGCGGCAGTGGTCTAAATCTGATATATCAGGACGCAGTCCGCAAAATGGGGATAGAGCTGACAAAAATCAGCCACAGTAATACTACCTTCAAGGGAGTAATACCAGGCCCAGAGGCCCGCTCCATGGGCTCTCTAATACTAGAGGTTGTATTTGGTTCACCCGACAACTACCGAAGTGAGAAGTTAGACTTCGACATCGCTCCATTCCAAAGCGGCTATCATGCACTACTCAGAAGAACAGCTTTCGCTCGTTTTAATGCGGTACCACATTACGCTTTTCTTAAGCTTAAGATGCCTGGTCCACGTGGCACCATCACAGTTAGTGGAAATATTGAGCGTTCTCTACGCGCGGAAGAATGTGCGATGGCTTTAACAGCCGAGCACTAGACGGCCTCACCAACCAGAATAAATGACAGGTCGTCAAGACCGCGGACACGGTTCGATGAGTCCGACGCATCACTATATATACCTGAGATTGGTTTGATGGTTAAACCTTCATAGACGGTAACAAGGGCTTCCAGCGTAATCAGGGCTAGTTCGGCTCAACTCGACTTATCTTGAATTTTAATGGTTTATCGAGAATAACCAATTTTTTGGCACGACAACTTTCACCTAAGTTCTTCTCTTTTATAGACGACAATCGTGCTACACCCGTCCAGGACACGGCACAACGGAGACACAGGCGTAGACGTGCAGCAGGGACCCGCTCAAAGGTTTCTTTTCAGATTAAGACCCTGCGTAAACCTTTTTTACTGTCTCTTGTTGTCCACATCCTCTGGATACTCAATACAACCGAGAAGGATGCTGACGTTATTGGCATGTCACCACGTCCGAATATTGCACGTACCTGGACACTCGGGGTTTATTATTGAGGGCATTGTTCAGCCTGACATATGTTATAAAGACCGAATACCTTAGGGAGTGTTTAGTGTCGCGAGTTTGGCCTTATATGCATCAGCTCCGAATCATGTCTTTGGTCAAATGTTGGGTTTGCTTAGCTCCCGTGTTTTTCTACCTTACGTTTCGCTCTATTGGCTAAGGTGGCACCGGGAGAACTACTACGATTGTGCCCTGGTTCATCCCGATGAGCACCTCAATAGAGAAAGCCGAAAACTGACTGTCATGATAAAGCGCGAGACTGGTCAACCACTCGATGACTTAGCGGAATCTTTGGGATTCCTCCGCATTAACGAAGGGCCGTTTCCCGGTCATGTACGTACGCCCCACTTATTCGGACGAGCGCGGAAGTACCAGGGGTTATATAGTAGTCCCACCATCAAACTCCTATGGCTAAGTGAAAGTGTTAAAGCAATAGAGTTCGATTGCCTCGTTTGCTGCGCTACCACCTCCTTAATGGACCAAGACGTTGGATCAAGTGTGAATACGCATTTTTTGCAAACACCCCCGCATTATATGCGTGCGGGCTGAAGCCGACGACTGCAAACTTTCAGGTTATATACATATATACATAAATGGCCGCACAGGAGGCATCATAATACTTTCAGGCAAAAGTATAAACACAACCTTTATAATTCAATAAAACATTGTTTTTACAATGGGAATACATGTCACTAGAGCATAATATTCTTCGAGCACTGAGCCTCTGTTGAACGAGCACCTTCAAGGACTTCTTCAAAGTAGTGCTCGGCAGATACTCGGCCTACGGCCAAACTCTGGGTTGCAATAGCGGTGGTCCCCATCTCTGCCCAGTATGTCTTGACACGGGCAAGTGCCATACGCGCACCCTCTATGCACATCGACCTCTTCATAGCGTCGATGTGCGGCACAGCACCAAGAAACTGTTGCACTAAACTAAAATAACTATTCGGCCTTGGCCCTTCCGGCCATAGATGATCCACAACAGGCCTCATGGCAAGCCCGGACAACCTATGGAGCTCGGCCCACTCGGCCATTCGCTCATTCAATAGCAGCGGACGCACTGGAGCATGGAACTGTGACCAGAATAACTTTTCCACTTCACGATCTTTTTGATCCTTGAAGTACTCGGCTGCATCAGCAGCACTTGCTGCCAAATCCACGTACACGTATGCAGAACTCCATAGTTGATCAAGAGGGGAATACTTTGGATCTCCGAACTTCGTCCACAACAAAAAGGGCTTCCCAGCCGCGATATCTCCAGCTTGACGCAGCTCCTCCTTTGCCGCCCTGATTTTAGAGTGGGCTTCCTTGGCTGCTACCATGGCCTTCTCTAGGTTTGTCGCCTTCGCTCAACTTTCTTTTTCAAGAAGCTGGTAACGGTCGGCGGCATCTTTCAACTCAACGGTCATCTTGGCTATTTTCTCCTTGCTTTGGCAATTCGCAGCCTGTTCGGCTCTCAGCTCTTCGACCGCCTTTAGAGCGGCCGCATCACTATTCCTGGCTTGTTCCTTGGCTCGGGCAAGTTCCACCCGAAGGGTCTCCACGGTGGCAGCTCCATCTGCAGTCACAACATATTAAAGATACTAGCATCATCCTCCTCTTACTATGTGCTGATCACCAGAGAAATCACATACCCTGTGCCTCGTCGAGCCGCTTGTTTACAAGCACGATGTCGGCATCTGCCGCATCAAATTTCCGCTTTAGCTCGGCAAACTCACCAGTCCGGCTAGCCACCGGGCCTCCAGCCACCTGCACATGAAGGCGGCCTAATTATTACCTGGGACTAGGATCCTCTTCTTGCCGCCGTTCTCGACGGCAACTAGAGTCTTAGGGCTACTATCTGCATAGGGCTCACCTAACGTGTGCGGTACTGTAAAAAACATACACTATTTCACGTACCTTAAAGCCTTTCAGCAGACTCACAAAAGCTTCATGCAACCTGCTTTTGGCGGATGAAATCCTCTCAATCACCGTACCCATTAGCGTACGATGCGCTTCTGAGATGGCCGCTTGCTCCATAAGATCCTTCAGTGCGTCCGATCGCACACTGGATGGTTCCAGACTCTTTCTGTTGCTCTCTTTAGGAGCACAATACTGAGGACTTCGGGTGGCCAAAGGATTACCCTCTGGCCTTGGCGGATCAGGAGAAACCCTCCGCGACTACACTTCAGGGTCGTCCGCCTCATGAGGCGGGGTGGCAGGGGGAGGTGTTTCGCTCTCCATCATCTCCGGAAGAAGATCTCCCGAAGATGAACTCTATCGAGAAGGGCTACAATCTGAACTACAAGATATATGCTTCGGTTATTGTCCTCAGAAGTAATGTAGGATATTTTTACTATTAAGTACTTTTTACTACAGCTCAGTAGAGGGCTGATCCCCTTGCGGGCACTGTGCGGCAAGAGTACTCTCTGAGGCAGGACCCTCTGGCGATGATTTCTTCCCCCGTTTGGAAACCATTGTTTCCGGGTCTTCAGAGGTGGTCCTCTTCCTTCCTTGGGGAGAGGGAATTTCAGATTCTTCTCCCTGGTTATCCTCCTTTGTGGAGGCGCTAATTCCCCCGGTTTGGATGAATAATGAGTGAGGCTTGCTTTCAGCCTCTTTATTATCCCCTTATCTTCCCCTGAGGGCGCCTGATAAGGCGCCGGCTCAAGCATTCTGGCTATTACTGGATTTGCTGAGCCTTCGGGAAGGGGGGCCGAACACCTAATCATCTTCGCCTTTGTTACCAAATCCTGGTCAAAGAGCGACTTTTCAGAATGATGTTGTGATAAATAAAAAGACAGCATGTTCGGCCACGGGATTACTTGGGTATCTGGGCGATTACAGCTCAGACCCGCATCCTCGGTGGTGTCCGGACACTTTATTTGTGGTTCGAAGAACAATTTGTACATCTCTTCGAGCGTCATGCCGAGGAAGTGCTGAATAGTTCGTGGTCCCTCCGGGTTGAATTCCCACGTACGGAGGGGCCGACGTTTGCAAGGCGGGACCCGACGAACTAGCATGACTTGCATTACCGTGACCAGGCTGACATGTCTCTCGAGGAGATCTCGGATGCGACTCTGCAATATTGGCACATCATTTACTGGCCCCCAGTCCAGCCCCTTGTTGATCCATGATGTTAGTTGTGGTGGGGGGCCTGAGCAAAAGGCAGGGGCGGCTACCCACTTGGTACTCCGGGGAGCTGTGATATAAAACCACTCCCGTTGCCATAAACTAGACACCTCTGGGAAGGAACCCTCTGGCCATGGAACATTAGCGCATTTGCTTATTACGGCACCTCCGCACTCTGCGTGTTGCCCCTCAATTATCTTCGGCTTCACATTGAAAGTCTTGAGCCACAGGACGAAGTGTGGGGTAATGCGGAGGAAGGCCTCACATACGATGATGAACGACGAGATGTGAAGGAGGGAATCCGGGGCCATGTCATGGAAATCCAGCCCATAATAAAACATGAGCCCCCTAACAAAGGGATCCAGAGCAAGGCCTAGCCCTCGGAGGAAGTGAGAGATGAATACAACGCTCTCGCCGGGTTCGGGAGTGGGAATGACCTCCCCTCGAGGAGGTAGCCTATGCCAGATTTCGTCGGTCAAATATCTGGCCCCTCTTAGCTTATTGATGTCTTCCTATGTGACAGAGGAAGGCATCCACCGACCTTGAAGGTTGGATCCGGACATGGTTGAAGGTCCGAAGCGCCTGACCCGAGCCTTGGGTGTTGGAACTCGAGGCGGGGGAAGGATTCGATTGAGTATGAAAAGGACATGCCTTGGCCTCTTTATAAAGAGGGTGAATATCAAGCGTCCTCCTCGTGGCCGTTTGGGACTTGCCTAAAATCGAGGAGTCATACCAACGGGCACGATTGGGTTACCCATGTCTGTATTGATGAGAATCCCGTAATAAGGGGGATACAATCTCTGCTTCGACAAGACGTGTCAAGAAAACCGCCTCGCAATATATGTAGTGCTGGTTGAGAAAAACGGTTCGAATAATGACCGGGCCATGGCGTGATGTCATGTTGCTAAACGTGTCAGCAGATTAGATTTGTGGAAATATTATTCTCTCTGGGGTGGTATGTGGAACTTGTTTTGCAGAGCCGGACACTATCCTTGTGTTCAAAATCTTCTATGGAGTATTCGGAGGAGGAACCCGCCTTGCAATGCCGAAGACAAATCTGCACGCCAGAGTCATCGTCATTGAAGCCTGGTTCAGGGGCTACTAAGGGAGTCCTGGATTAGGGGGTCTCCGGACAACCGGACTATATCCTTTGGCCAGACTATTGGACTATGAAGATACAAGATTGAAGACTTCGTCCCGTGTCCGGATGGGACTCTCCTTGGCGTGGAAGGCAAGCTTGGCAATACGGATATGTAGATATCCTCCCTTGTAACCGACTCTGTGCAACCCTAGCCCCCTCCGGTGTCTATATAAACTGGAGGGTTTAGTCCGTAGGACAACAACAATCATACCATAGGCTAGCTTCTAGGGTTTAGCCTCTACGATCTCGTGGTAGATCAACTCTTGTAATACTCATATCATCAAGATCAATCAAGCAGGACGTAGGGTATTACCTCCATCGAGAGGGCCCGAACCTGGGTAAACATCGTGTCCCCCGCCTCCTGTTACCATCCGCCTTAGACACACACTTTGGGACCACCTACCCGAGATCCGCCGGTTTTGACACCGACACTAGTTGTTCGCTCTATTGCTATGCCGCCCTACCTGACAGTTGCTTATCATGCCTCCCATATTGCCTTGTCAAGCCTCTAACCCACCTTTCCTAGAAAACCGTTGTTTGGCTATGTTACCGCTTTGCTCAGCCCCTCTTATAGCATTGCTAGTTGCAGGTGAAGTTGAAGTTTGTTCCATGTTGGAACATGGATATGTTGGGATATCACAATATCTCTTATTTAATTAATGCATCTATATACTTGGTAAAGGGTGGAAGACTTGGCCTTATGCCTGGTGTTTTGTTCCACACTTGCCGCCCTAGTTTCCGTCATACCGGTGTTATGTTCCTTGATTTTGCGTCCCTTACGCGGTTGGGTGTAATGGGAACCCCTTGACAGTTCACTTTGAATAAAACTCCTCCAGCAAGGCCCAACCTTGGTTTTACATTTGCCTAACAACCTAAGCCTTTTTCCCTTGGGTTTCCGGAGTCCGAGGGTCATCTTTATTTTAACCCCCCCCCGGGCTAGTACTCCTCTGAGTGTTGGTCCAACCTGTCAGCCGCCGGTGACCACCAGGGGCAACTCTGGGCTGGCCTACCGAAAGTTTGGACAATCCGGTGTGCCCTGAGAATGATATATGTGCAGCTCCTATCAGGATTTGTTGGCACATCCGAGCGGCTTTGCTGGTCTTGTTTTACCATTGTTGAAATGTCTTGTAACCGGGATTCCAAGACTGATCGGGTATTCCCGGGAGAAGGAATATCCTTCGCTGACCATGAGAGCTTGTGATGGGCTAAGTTGGGACACCCCTGCAGGGTTTTGAACTTTTGAAAGCCGTGCCCGCGGTTATGGGCAGATGGGAATTTGTTAATGTCCGGTTGTAGAAATATTGACACTTAACTTAATTAAAATGAATCAACCGCGTGTGTAGCCGTGATGGTCTCTTCTCGGCGGAGTCCGGGAAGTGAACACGGTTCTTGGGTTATTGTTGGACGTAAGTAGTTTCAGGATCACTTCTTGATCACTTCTAGTTCACGACCGTGCATTGCTTCTCTTCTCGCTCTCATTAGCGTAAGTTAGCCACCATATATACTTAGTGCTTGCTGCAGCTCCACCTCATTACCTTACACTACCCATAAGCTTAAATAGTCTTGATCTCGCGGGTGTGAGATTGTTGTGTCCTCGTGACTCACAGATACTTCCAAACAGTTGCAGGTGCCGATGATACCAGTGCAGGTGACGCAACCGAGCTCAAGCGGGAGCCCGAGGAAGCTCGTGTTCGTTGTGTTGTTCCATTTCCAGTTGATCAGTACTGGAGTCCAGTTGGGATGATTAGGGATCTAGCATTTGGGGTTGTCTTCTTTTATTTTGGTTTCGTAGTCGGACCTTGATTGTATTCTGGATGATGTATGTTTTACTTGTATTTGTGTGAAGTGGCGATTGTAAGTCAACTCTTTATCCCTTTCTTATTCAGTACATGGGATTGTGTGAAGATTACCCCTCTTGCGACAAACCTACCATGCGGCTACGCCTCTAAGTCGTGCCCCGACACGTGGGAGATATAGCCGCATTGTGGGTGTTACAAGTTGGTAATCAGAGCCATCCCCGACTTAGGAGCCCCCTGCTTGATCGAATTGCTGACGTTGTTGAGTCTAGAACAAAATGTTTTGAGTCTTAGGATTACATATATCGGAGAGTAGGATTCTTTTTACTCCTCAGTCCCTTCGTCGCTCTGGTGAGGCCTCCTGACGTACAAGTTTCGACTCTTCTCTTCTCAAATTTCACTAAAAAAATTTAGGATCACGCAGGTATCTTGGTATCGTTCCGATGGTTTTGTGATGAGAACATTGTTCTTGGTGCCTCATGACATTTAGGGGTTGTGGCAGTGTCGTGGTCGTCACAATTTTATCGTTGCAGTTCTGGAATACCTGAGTTTCGCCGACATCGAAAATCTCTTTTATGCAGTTGTTGGTGAGATAACCTCGATGCCACCCAGTACTGGGGCGAGAGTTCGAGAGTATTGCCATAACTCGTATAACAGATGCTTTTCGAAGGTTGAGGTAAATGATTTCCGAAGGTTTCTTGGTTATTTGTTGAAGGATGGATACAGCTAGATGTAGGATTTGCTAGTTTTGGGTGAGATATTATGCTTCCCCTGTATTCCCAACACCTGATTGCATAACCATAAAGTTACGGGAGTTTATAAGTGGGAATTCAAGTAGGTCCTAGAATATCTTTCCAATAGACACATGATATGATATGGGGTCTATCATATGTTTGTTTCCGGCTTATTTTGCAAGTCTAACCCTTGTTTTGTTTTGTTGTTGTGGTATTCGAGTTGCCTCGAAGTCAAATGTTGATTCCATACCTTTCCTAAGTGGTGTTCTCATATTTCTATGGGAATACTAATCCTTCATGATAATCGAGATTGTCATGTCAATCCTTTTCAACTGACGTGTTTCTCTTCAAGTGGATCCGATCATTTTTCAACATCCACAACATCAACTCAAAGTCTTATCAACGTTGTTTGTTTCATCCGTCCCAAGTTGCCTTTGTTTTCCCGCCCTCCCACCCTTTTTCTTCGAGGACTCAGATTTCTTAATCAAGTATCCATTTTATGGATGTGAAGTCTCTCCATTCTTTTCCGTCAATGTTCGTATCCAGTGATTCTCAGGAAGATACTAACGGAGCCTCAAGTTTATCATTCTTCGTTCTGTTTCTCCTCCGGTGAATTCAATTCAAGCTTTCCCAATCATATCTTTTCCTCGTTGCAAATGCCTTCTCATGTCGGTGCACCTCTTAATCAGTCCCCTGTTGCTATTCAATTGTTCCGGAGTGCTGAAGATATCTCAAAGATTCGTGTTTCCACTCTGCATCCATTCAAGCTATTTCGAGGTCTTACCTTAATTAAGACATTTAATTCAACCGACGCAATCTATATTTTAAATTGTTCAATGGTGTTTCTTTTCTGTGGGCCCTAACCCACAGGTCTTTCCCAGGATCTTACCCGACTCTTCTATTTTCCCGGAATTACTCTAAAATTCTTCTCCAAGTCGACGTAAAAATGAATTATCATAGTCATGTGTCTTCCTCCAAGATCTTTCAAATTCTTTTCATCGTTGGCTCAACTCCTTCATTATTCATTCTCCTAGAGTATCTTAATAATTCATGGTGGTGTTTCTCGTCGTCATTCTCGGATTTTGAAGACCGAAGAAGAGTTTTCCCTTAAATCTTGTTTCGTTCTATTAAAGATTCGTGGTTCTAGCGTTATGCCATCCTCTCATAATTGTTTTCGATTCTGAGAATTCTTTTCAACCATCCGGAGCAATTCAGGAGTCTTTTTAGTTTGATTCTCCGGAGCCCATCATCTCAGAATTATTCATTCCAGTTTTCAGCTCTCGTTCTCCAAATCTTACCGGTGCATCATTCAAGTATTTTCTAAGCAGCTCATGTTCTATTCGCCCACACGTATCTAAATCCCAGCAAGTATCTTCATTCGTTTTCAAATTCTTCCCAGTGTTTTGTGCCTTTGCTACTTTCATTTGCAAGTCTTACGGTGGTTTGCTCAAGATTCTCTTCCATGGTTATCATATTAATTCATTCGTTGTTTCAATCCTACCGGTGGTTCGTTGAAGATTTCCCAAGTTTGCGCTATATCACTCTTAATCCTTTCTACGAGAATAAGTAGTATGCCAAATCCGTTGCTTGTTATCAATTTAAATTGGTGAAGGATACGCATAACATAATTCTTATTCTTGCTTCATCCAAATGATGGATTCTTTCTTCCAGAGTTTGTCCACGATGAGTAAATTCTCGGTTCAAGTGCTTCATACTTTTCCCGTAGTTCCAAGATCTCTCAACTATATCACCACGAAGATCCATCTAAATAATTACAAGGCTTCACCTTGTGTTTTCAACTTCTCTTTCTTTTATCATCATTTTGTTACCGGAGTTCTTCATGGAGGCTCTACTTCGTGGTTCGTCAAGGATTCTTTTCATTCTTCCATTGCTCTTCAAGATTTCTCTTGAAGTTATGATATGCCAAGCTATACTCTCAAATAAACATGGTGCTCAACTGAAAGCACAAGTGCTCCCTGGGTGATTTTGATAATTAATGACAACATATCTCTTGTTGGACTAATACTTTTACCTAGTATGTTTCAGACAAGTTCAACAAATTAAGTGGCATGGACTAAAGGATGTGGAACCCCTTCAAGATGCTAAGGAAAAAGGATTAGCTCAAGCTTCAAGATCAAGACTCTACATTTTCTATTTTAGGGATCCAAGATCACATTGAGTCTATAGGAAAAGCCAATACTATCAAGAGGGGATGAGGTGTTGCGTATGGCTTGCTTGCTCAAAGTGCTTAGTGATATGCTCCAAAACCCTCAACTACCTTACCCACATCCACATATGACCTAAACCAAAAGTCAAACTCGGCCCCACCGATTCTTCTATCCGACGCCACCGAGTTCAGATGTCATAGCCACTGCAACAAACCCTAGGCAAATCGGTTTCACCGATAGGGATCTCGGTCTCACCGAGATGGGATTGTAATATCTCTATGTGTGTCCATTACCAAAACCGGTCCCACCGAGATTGAGCAATCGGTACTACCGAGATTACAATGCAAACTTTCTGGTTAGCTTATTACCAAAATCGTTCCCACCGAGTTTGTGTAATCGGTCACACCGAGATTACGTTATGCCCTAACCCTAACCATATCGGTCCTACCAAGTTGCATCTCAGTCCCACCGAAAATCCTAATGGTCACTAGGTTTGCTAAATCGGTCCGACCGAGTTTCTCAATTCGGTCTCACCGAGATTGGTAAATTGTGTGTAACGGTTAGTTTTTGTGTGGAGGCTATATATACCCCTCCACCCACTCTTCATTCGTGGAGAGAGCCATCAGAACATACCTACACTTCCAATACGCATTTTTTGAGAGAGAACCACCTACTCATGTGTTGAGGCCAAGATATTCCATTCCCACCATATGAATCTTTATCTCTAGCCTTCCCCAAGTTGCTTTCCACTCAAATCTTCTGTCCACCAAATCCATATCCTGTGAGAGAGAGTTGAGTGTTGGGGAGACTATCATTTGAAGCACAAGAGCAAGGAGTTCATCATCAACACACCATTTGTTACTTCTTGGAGAGTGGTGTCTCCTAGATTGGCTAGGTGTCACTTGGGAGCCTCCGACAAGATTGTGGAGTTGAACCAAGGAGTTTGTAAGGGCAAGGAGATCGCCTACTTCGTGAAGATCTACCGCTAGTGAGGCAAGTCCTTCGTGGGCGATCGCCATGATGGGATAGACAAGGTTGCTTCTTCGTGGACCCTTCGTGGGTGGAGCCCTCCGTGGACTCGCGCAACCGTTACCCTTCGTGGGTTGAAGTCTCCATCAACGTGGATGTACGATAGCACCACCTATCGGAACCATGACAAAAACATCTGTGTCTCCAATTGCGTTTGAATTATCCAAACCATTCCCCTTACATTCTTGCAAGTTGCATGCTTTACTTTCCGCTGCTCATATACTCTTTGTATGCTTGCTTGATATGTATTGTGTTTGTTAAACTTGTGCCAAAACTCCACTTCAACTTAAAGAAATTAAAACTATAACTTTTGGTACTTAGTGTCTAATCACCCCCCTCTAGACACCTCTTCTTGATCCTTTCAATTGGTATTAGAGCCTTGGTCTCCATTGCCTTGGTTTAAACACCTTTGGAGGAAGATGGATGTGTCTACTTTGGGGAGTCTTAGACATAGAGTGCCTATTCTTGATGGAGAATATTTCCATGAGTGGAAAAATGAAATGCTTGAGATTTTCAATGAATATCACTTGAACAAGTACATTGCTAGCCCTTGTGCACCTCATATTGATCCCTTGCATCCCACACCCGAAGAGGATCTTGACACGATTCGCAATCTTAGAACCATCAATCTTATCATAAGAGGATTGCCCAAAAATTTGATTGCTAGTTTTCCTACTCTTGATTGTGCCTATACTATATGGAAATTTCTTGAGGAACGATTTCCAGATTATTCCTTGAAAAATTTAGACGAAATTCTCCATAAGTCTATTGCTTTGAGTAAGATGAATTCTAGTGATCCTAGCTTTGGCGATTGTCTATTTAAGCTTACCAATCTCATGCGTGCCATAGGAAATGTTGGGATCATTAGCGATATCATATCCGAAGCTATTAGAATTCATAAAGGTGACTGTCGGTGTCAAAACCGGCGGATCTCGGGTAGGGGGTCCCGAACTGTGCGTCTAGGCCGGATGGTAACAGGAGGCAAGGGACACGAAGTTTTACCCAGGTTCGGGCCCTCCTGATGGAGGTAAAACCCTACGTCCTGCTTGATTAATATTAATGATATGGGTAGTACAAGAGTAGATCTACCACGAGATCGGATAGGCTAACCCTAGAAGCTAGCCTATGGTATGATTGTTGTTCTGTACGTTGTCCTACGGACTAAAACCCTCCGGTTTATATAGACACCGGAGAGGGTTAGGGTTACACAAAGTCGGTTACAATGGTAGGAGATCTACATATCTGTATCGCCAAGCTTGCCTTCCACGCCAAGGAAAGTCCCTTCCGGACACGGGACGAAGTCTTCAATCTTGTATCTTCATAGTCCAGGAGTCCGGCTGAAGGTACAGTCCGGCCATCCGGACACCCCTAATCCAGGACTCCCTCAGTAGCCCCTGAACCAGGCTTCAATGACGACGAGTCCGGCGCACAGATTGTCTTCAGCATTGCAAGGCGGGTTCCTCCTCCAAGTACTTCATAGAAGATTTTGAACACAAATATAGTGTCCGGCTCTGGAAAATAAGTTTCCACATATTGCCATAGAGAGAATAATATTTACACAAATCTAATCTGCTGACGTATTCCGTAGTGTGACATCGCACCACAGCCAAGCCTTTATTCGAATCGTTTTATTGTCCCACCTCAGCGTGTCATGCGAGGCGGTTTCCTTGGCACGTCTTGTTAAAGCAGAGATCATGTCCCCTTATTCCGGGATTCTCATCAATACAGGCGTGGGTAACCCAACCGCGCCATTGATTACGGCGCTTGGAGATAAGGGAGTTTTACCAGGCTGGTGGGGACACGTAGTTGTGTCCACCCATATAAGGGGATAAGGATCCACCTTTTCACCTACGCCTTCTTCCTCCTTTCCCTATCCATTTTCGTGCACTCGAGATCCAGCGCCCAAGTCCGCACTCCCCACCTCAACCTTCTCCAGCCATGTCCGGAGCGGGAGGCAAGTGGATGGTCTCCTCCGTCACGGAGGGACACATCAAAAAACTGAGGAAGACCGGATACTTGTCTAACGACATCGCGTACCGACTTCCCGAAGAGGGGCAGCTCCTCCCCACCCCAAGGCCCCATGAGAGGGTAGTGTTCCTTCCCCACTTCCTCCGCGGACTGGGCTTTCCTATCCACCCATTCATCCGGGGACTCATGTTCTACTACGGCCTGGATTTCCATGATCTGGCCCCGAACTTCATCCTCAACATCTCAGCGTTTATCGTCGTGTGCGAGGCTTTCCTCTGCATCCGCCCCCATTTCAGCCTATGGCTCAAGACTTTCAATGTCAAGCCGAAGGTGGTGCGTGGCAACCAGGCGGAGTGCGGAGGCGCCATGGTGGGCAAGATGCCCAACGTCTTATGGCTCGAGGGCTCCTATGTGGAGACCCTGAAGGGGTGGCAATCGGGGTGGTTTTACATCACCGAGCTGCGCGACCCTGAGTGGGTCGTAGCCCCCAAGTTCCGGTCCGGACCCCCAACGCGGCTCACGTCCTGGAAAGAGACGGGCCTGTCATGGGGCAGCAAAGGAGAGGTGACTGGACTGCAAACATGCATCCAAATCCTGGTGGACAAGCAGCTCAAGCTTGTCAATGTAGTCCAGGTTATGCTCATCCGCCGGATCCTACCGTGTCAACAACGAGCCTTCAATCTGTGGGAGTTCAACCCGACGCAGCACCGAACTCTGAGCAGGCTCTTCAACATGACGTACGAAGATGCCTGGAAGGTGCTTTTCAAGGGCGTCGAGGCTCCCGCATCCGCTACCGAGGATCGTGGATTCGGCGCGCAGTGTCATGCTAGCGCGGTAAGTTGTTTGTACCTTTTACAGGGTATTAGTTTTTCATAGTTTAACTCTATGCGGGATCTAAGCTCCCTTACCTTTGACAGGTTTGGCAGGCAAAGTCCGGACAGATCGACTGTCCGGCTCCTTTGCCCAAAGACCCAGCCGATGCCCGCTTGGCGAAGCTGCTGGTTCCGGCACCCCATGTGGAGCTGGAGAAGAAGGCAACGAAGAAGGCCACAGGGACTCAAAAAAGTGCCCGACGCCAGGAGGTGTCGGGTTCATCATCCGACGGCTCCAAGGCGCATTCCTCCCGTGAAGATGAGGAGGAGGAAGAAGAGGCCTCTCCCCCTCCAGCGGGAGGAGAGAAGAAAAGGAAGGCCGCCCTCACTGGGGAGGCCGAAAGGTCCAAGAAGGGGAAGACCCTTCCTCCGGACTACTCCACCGACGCCGACGACGGCGGAGAGGAGTGGCCGCTCAGGGCCAAGCCCCTAGCGAAATCGTAAGTATCCGGATACCAGAGTAATTCATAGTATTCCTTTATTGCACAGCTTTCCCTTATGTCGAATATGATTATGCAGCCCACCCAAAGATCGGCTCGACGCGTCGTCGAGCGGTTCACTGCACTCGTCGCATGTGAATTCGCTTCCGACGGCTTCCTCCCCCCGCCCTACGGACGACGCCGAAGTGTTGTCCCAACAGGTTCCAAGCCAGGAGGAGGTGGTCCTGGGGACGCCACAAGGCGACCTCCCGGACTCCAGGAGTAAAGGGGATAAAACCCCCAGGGCTCCAAGTCCGGCCCTAGGCCGTACACCGCTCCGGAACCTTCAAAGGTTCCAGAGTCCGGCGGGCGGCCTCCTCCCAAGGGGAGCAAGCCCACCGTGCCGGTGACCCCCGTCCAACCGGAGGCACCGGACAATCTGTTGGAGGCGCTCAAAGGCGCCTCCATCGACGAGGAGCACCGCACCATTATGACTGCGGTGGTCCAGACGGTTCAGTCCGCCAAGAGCGGACTGACTGAAGCTTATGCTAGCCTTTTAACAGGCTTTGAGGTAAGTAAAGAATGTGTAAATAATATTACCGCATAGACAGTAGCCCCTGATGCTTTGTTTGGCGTTCGGGAAGAAAAGCCGAATAGAGGATCAAATAAAATTCGCAGGAGTCTAACAAAAAGGAGTCAATATGCGTATGCAGGCTTCTTTGCTGGCGTCCGCCGCACTGACTGCGGAAGTGGACACGCTAAAGCAGAACCTCGAGCAGTCCGAGCAAGAGCTCGGGTGTGCCAAGAAGCAGCTCGAGGACAAGGAAGGTAAGAAATACCTTGTTTAAGTATATATATAAAAAGTGCAATTGCAAAAAATGACAGGATTATCGTGGCTATTGTAGGGGCCACGTCTGAGGTGGCGACCCTTAAGCAAGCGCTGGTCGAGGCCGAGAAGAGGGCGGCCACGGAGCGCACCGAGCGGGAGAAGTATCAGGCCCAGGTTGGCAAGGTGCGGCAAGAGCTCCAGGCTCTCATGAAAAAACATGAGAGTTTGGAGCTTGACTCAAAGACGCGAGCGTCCGAGCTCGCGATGCCTATTGAAAATGCTAAGTCTGCCAAGGCCTAATCCCAGAAGACCCTCCAGGAGTTGGATGCGGTGAAAAAGATAGCGGCGGGTAAGGCATTCTTTATGCAAAGCAAACACATAAACGTGAGTTACTTGTTACTTCCCCGAATCCGGAGCTCTCCAGGGGCATTTGCAGATCTTCCCCGTAGCGTGTCTGATGCCGTCGCATTCTATCGAGCTGAGGAGGGCAGCTCGACAGAGAAGGTGTTCTGGTCTCAGTATGCTGAGGCCGGACACCCCGTGACCCTGAGCGACCAGCTGAAGCAACTGGTCGATCTCCACAAGGCAGCCGAACATGCCATGAAAGGCCTCATAGTTCGGTTGTGGCCTGGAGAGGCTCTGCCTGGGAGCTATTTCGGGCTGGTGCGGCGGCTGGTGGGGGCCTGTCCAAGGCTCGAAGTCATCAAGCGCTCCGTCTGCATTGAAGGTGCCCATAGGGCCCTTGCCCGTGCTAAGGTGCACTGGGGCAAGCTGGATGTTGAGAAGCTTGTGAAGGATGGGCCACCGCTGGGGAAAGAGCATCGCAAGCCCGAGAATTATTATAAGGATGTTCTGAAGGGTACCTGCCTTATGGCGGATGAATGTTCCAGGGATGTAATTTTTGAGTAAAACTCGCTCGTTTTGTCCTGTGCGCTGAAAACTTGTTCATATGCGCTAAGCAATGCTGTTGGAATTTAAAATATTACCTTCTGTGCGGCTGTTTATCAATTCTGAGAGATGGCGAGTCGTCGGCTTCTGCCCCCGTGCCGCTAGTGCTGGGGTGTTCGGGGATAAACCTGAGCGCTCTTTTTCCCATGTTTGGGTCCTTCGAGGGAGGCGCTCAGCACAACGAACAAGGCAATCGAACTATAATGCGTGAACACTCTCACTTAGCCATAGAATTCTATAATTTTATATTTCGGCGAAGCCCCTGGTATTCGGAAGACCGGGTTTGGGGCTCTATCCACGCCTTGGCCGGACAGAGCCAACTCCTCGCTCTAAGCGGCATAAGTCTTTAGGGACTCGAAAAACCTCTCGAACAGCGACCAGCTCTCGCTTCATCATGACAGTCAGTTTTAGCTTTCTCTACTGAGGTGCTCGACCCAGCTCAACTGGGGCACAATCGCAGTAGTTCTCCTAGTGCTACCTTAGCCGACACAGCGGAACGTAAGGCACCAAAATATAGGAGCCGGGCAAACCCAACTATTGACCCAAGACATGATTCGGAGCCGATGCATATAATGCTATAAGTTTGGGGTGCCGCACTTGTTAAAGTGTTCGGACTTCTCACACCATATTGAGGGGTACTAAAGCCCCTGGCGTATTTTTGCCGTACCAAAGTGTACGGGTGCAACATGTCATTAAGGAACATATATTTGTAAAAAAAGAGTAATGCAAAAATAGACAAAAGCTATGCATTGTTTATTAAAAAGGGCTGCGATCAAAGCAGAACGATAAAAATAATGTGATAAGCAAAAGGTTGGACTATTTAACATGTCCGTTCCAGGGGCATGCTGAGGAATGGTATGCGAAGCAGGTATACTGCTCGTGATAGAGACCACCTGGGAGTTCCGTAATGCGGCATGGCTTGTCTGCTTCCCTGGTTCTTGCATCGTTTGTGCGGCAATTGAACTGCCGAACAGGCCTTCAGAAGAATAGAGTCCTGAAAGTAAGAGAAAATTAGAAAATTGGCAGCCCCTAGTAAGATTAAATCCTCGCTTCGGAAATTATCCGGAGATCCGAAGACCACTTCAAGTGTGACTGAGCCTGTACAGTTGGCCTCTACACCTGGTATTACGCCTTTAAAGGTCGTTTTGGTGGGCTTAATCCTCGAGGGATCTATGCCCATTTTCCGCACTGTATCATGGTAAAGCAGGTTCAGGATGCTGCCGCCGTCCATAAGGACTCTAGTGAGATGAAATCCATCAATAATTGGGTCTAGAACCAATGCGGCGAATCCGCCATGACGGGTGCTAGTGGGATGGTCCCTTCGATCAAAGGTGATCGGGCAGGAGGACCATGGGTTGAACTTTGGGGCGACTAGCTCTACCGCGTATACGTCCCTTAACGCGCGCTTCCGCTCCCTCTTGGGGATGTGGGTTGCGTATATCATGTTCACCATCTGCACTTGTGGGGGAAAACCCTTTTGTCCACTATTGTTCGGCGGCCGGGGCTCTTCATCGTCATCGCTATGCAACCCCTTGTCGGTATTTTCGGCATTTAACTTGCCTGCCTGCTTGAACACCCAACAATCCCTGTTGGTGTGATTGGCCGGCTTTTCGGGGGTGCCATGTATCTGGCACAAGCGGTCGAGTATTCGGTCCAAACTGGACGGGCCCCTAGGATTTCTTTTGAATGGCTTTTTCCGCTGACCGGATTTATAGCCTCTGAATCCGGCATTAACTGCCGTATCCTCAGCGTTGTCGCCGTTAATGCGGCGCTTCTGCTTGTTGCGACGTGACCTGCCACTACTGTCCCTGGTATTTGAATTACCAGGGTTCTTGGTCATATTGTTGCTACGAGCAAGCCAGCTGTCTTCTCCCGCGCAAAAGCGGGTCATGAGTGTCGTGAGTGCTGCCATAGATTTCGGCTTTTCCTGTCCAAGGTGCCGGGCAAGCCACTCGTCATGGATATTGTGCTTGAAGGCTGCTAGGGCCTCTGCGTCCGGACAGTCGACTATTTGATTTTTCTTTGTTAGGAACCGTGTCCAAAATTGCCTGGCCGGTTCCTCTGGCTGCTGAATTACATGGCTTAGGTCATCGGCGTCTGGTGGTCGCACATAAGTGCCCTGGAAATTATCGAGGAATGCGGCTTCCAGGTCCTCCCAACAACTGATTGATCCTGCTGGCAAGTTGTTAAGCCAATGCCGAGCTAGTCCTTTAAGCTTGAGTGGGAGGTATTTGATGGCGTGGAGATCATCTCCGCGGGCCATGTGGATATGAAGGAGATAATCCTCGATCCATACCGCAGGATCTGTTGTGCCATCATATGATTCGATGTTTACGGGTTTGAAACCCTCGGGGTTTTGATGATCCATAACTTCGTCTGTGAAGCATAGTGGGTGTGCGGCGCCTCTGTACTGGGCTATATCACGATGTAGCTCCAATGAGCTTTGTCTACTGTGTTCGGCCCTACCGGATTTGTGTTCGGCGTGACGGTTACCGTCTCAAGTCGTGGGGCTCCCATGCGATCCATAGATCGATCTTGTTTGCCTTGCCTTGTCCTCCAACATAACTCGCAGGTCAGGCGCATTTTCCCGTGCCTTGGCACGGGGTGCGGCTTGAGCGGAGGGCCGAGAGGCCTCTCTGTCGCGGCCACGAGGTGGCCGGTCGGCCGTATCAAGTGCTGGTGATGTAGGTTTAAGTGCTTCCTCCTCTAATTGGGGTATCAACCTCCGCTTTGGGTAGCTCTTGGAGGGGCGTTCGAGTTTATGCTCTTCGGCCGCAAGGACTTCAGTCCATCTGTCGACTAGCAAATCTTGATCAGCTCTAAGCTGTTGCTGTTTTTTATTGAGGCTTCTTGCCGTGGCCATAAGCCTGCGTTGAAAACGCTCTTGCTCGATGGAATCCTCTGGCACGACGAATTCGTCGTCGTCGAGGCTTGCCTCATCTTCGGAGGGAGGCATATAATTATCGTCCTCGACCTCTCTGTCTGCCGCTTTCTCATGAGGGTTGGCTTCTCCATCCTCCTGTGCTGAATCTTGCTGGAGGGGGTTTTCTTCAGCACTCTCCGGAGTATTATTATCTCCTGTGCTGGAATCGCCGTATTTGCTTTGGCGGGATTTTGAGCGGCGCCGCTGACCCCGGCGCTTAGGCTGTTTCTTGGAGGGGTCATCCTCCGCTGTTCCATCGCCATCTCCTTCTTTTGGGGTGTCCACCATGTATATGTCATATGACGAGGTGGCTTTCCAGGGCCCAATAGGCGCTGGTTCTTCATCGTCTCCTACATCGGCGTCCATACCGTCGATGTCTTCGGAGTCGAAGTCGAGCATGTCGGTTAAATCGTCGACAATGGCTACAAAGTGGGTGGTGGGTGGGCTTTGAATTTCTTCATCGTCCGTATCCCAACCTTGCTGACCGTAGTCCGGCCAGGGCTCTCCTGATAAAGAGAGAGAGACTTTAGTGTCTTCAAAATATCGCCGAGAGGCGAGTGCTGAAAGATGTCCGCGGCAGTGAACTCCATGATCGGCGCCCAATCGGATTCGATCGGCAGGGGCGCGGAAGGTTCGGAGTCCGGAGAGGAGTCTGGCTCCTTGGAGTCACGAGTCTCGCGGAGTGTGGGGCTGGTGTTCGGCTCGATCGCCGTTGGGATCGCAGCCCCCGAGGCGGCGTCCAACCGCCCATCCTCGATCGGTGCAGTTGGCTCCGAATTAAGGGTCGAAGCCAATGCGGGTGCGGCCTCCAGGGCACTGTTCGGTGGCAGAGCTAGATCATGCTCGTCGTGACAGTGCGGCGCGCTCGGCAGTGGCTCGAATCCGTCGAAGATCAAGTCCCCGCGGATGTCAGCCGTGTAGTTTAAACTTCCAAATCTGACCTGACGGCCAGGGGCATAGCTTTCGATCTGCTCCAGATGGCCAAGTGAATTGGCCCGCAGTGCGAAGCCGCCGAAGACGAAGATCTGTCCGGGGAGGAAGGTCTCACCCTGGACTGCATCGCTATTGATGATCGTAGGAGCCATCAAGCCTAACAGCGACGACACAGAGGAACTCTCAATGAAAGCACCAATGTCGGTGTCAAAACCGGCGGATCTCGGGTAGGGGGTCCCGAACTGTGCGTCTAGGCCGGATGGTAATAGGAGGCAAGGGACACGAAGTTTTACCCAGGTTTGGGCCCTCTTGATGGAGGTAAAACCCTACGTCCTGCTTGATTAATATTGATGATATGGGTAGTACAAGAGTAGATCTACCACGAGATCGGAGAGGCTAACCCTAGAAGCTAGCCTATGGTATGATTGTTGTTCTGTATGTTGTCCTACGGACTAAAACCCTCCGGTTTATATAGACACCGGAGAGGGTTAGGGTTACACAAAGTCGGTTACAATGGTAGGAGATCTACATATCCGTATCGCCAAGCTTGCCTTCCATGCCAAGGAAAGTCCCTTCCGGACACGGGACGAAGTCTTCAATCTTGTATCTTCATAGTCCAGGAGTCCGGCTGAAGGTACAGTCCGGCCATCCGGACACCCCCTAATCCAGGACTCCCTCAGTGACCATTGTGATGATCATTTGTCTAATGAATTACCCTCTCTAGGAATTGATCAATCACAAAATGATGTTGAACATGGATACTATGATGAGGATGATGATATTGACTATGATCTCGATGATGCGATGAGACACTTTGGTCTTATGGCAAATCTTCGCGGCTACATGACTGGAGGAAAGGAATGGGTCCTTGATAGTGGATGTACTGATCATATGACCGGAGATAAAGACATGTTCCATGAGCTTGCTGGAAACGGCGGCCCTCGAAAGTATGTCACTTTTGGTGAAGGGTAAGGTGGTTGGCCTTGGTAAGGTGGCCATCTCACATGATAGCTCCATACAAAATCTTATGCTCGTTGAATCTCTTGGCTACAACTTACTTTCAGTATCTAGACTTGCTGATTTCGGTTTCAATGTCCTATTTACTGAAGTAGACTGCCAAGTGTTTCGTAGAGATAATCATAAAATGGTCTTTACCGGTATACGGAGAGGAGATCTTTACAATGTTGATTTCACTAAAAAGGCTCAACCTAGAACTTGCTTAATTGCTAAATCTTCTAAAGTCTGGTTGTGGCATAGAAGGCTAGGCCATGTGGGCATGCGAAACCTTGACAAACTCATTAAAGGAAATCATATCCTTGGCGTTAACAATGTCATATTTGACAAGGATAGACTTTGTAGTGCTTGTCAAGCAGGGAAACAAGTTGGAGGAAGTCATCGCGCTAAGAACATCATGACCACAAGAAGACTACTCGAGCTACTTCACATGGATCTCTTTGGTCCAAATGCCTACAAGAGTCTCGGTGGTAACTCATTTGGTCTAGTCATAGTTGATGATTTTTCAAGATTTACATGGGTGTTCTTTCTTGATGACAAATCGCAGGTCCAAAAGATCTTCAAAAACTTTGCTAGGAAGGCCCAAAATCAATTTAACATGAAGATCAAGAAGGTTCGGAGCGACAACGGAACGGAGTTCAAGAACGCAAATGTAGACACCTTTCTTGATGAAGAAGGGATTGCACATGAGTTCTCGGCTATGTACACACCTCAACAAAATGGAGTCATTGAGAGGAAGAACCGGACTCTTATTGAGATGGCAAGGACGATGTTTGATGAGTACAAGACACCAAAACACTTTTGGGAGGAAGCGGTTGAGACAGCTTGTCATGCAACAAATTGCTTGTATCTTCACAAGCTACTCGGCAAGACGGCATACAAGCTCATCACCGGTAACAAACCCCAAGTTGGATACTTTCGAGTATTCGGCTCAAAGTGCTACATTCTTGATAAGCATCGTCGTTCTAAATTTGCTCCTAAATCTCATGAAGATTTCCTACTTGGTTATGGCTCAAACCCTCACACATACCGTGTCTACAACAATTTCACCCAAAAGGTTGAAGAAATGGTAGATGTGAAGTTTGATGAATCTAATGGCTCGCAAGTAGAGCAATTGCCAATTGATGTAGGAGACAAAGATCCCTCGGAAGCAATCCAAGACTTGTCTATTGGCAAGATTCATCCAACGGAGATGAAGGAGAGTACCTCGTCTGTCCAAGTGGAAGCTTCTACCTCACGACAAGGTGAACCAAGAGTTGATACGGAAGCATCCACGAGTGGGACACACCAAGATGAGGAAAACGAGGAAGTGCACCAAGACGAACGTCAACAACCTCCTTCTCCACCACGACAAGAGAATGACAACGCTAACAATGAAGAAGGCCAAGAAGAAGAACAAGATGAAGAAGATGTTCAACCAAGACCCAAGCAAAAGCTTTCACGAGTTCGAGCAAGAATTGCTAAAGATAATCCCGTGTTGCAAATCTACAATGATATCCAAACCGGGAGAATCACTCGCTCTAAAACTCGTTTGGCTAACTTTTGTGAACATTACTCATTCATCTCTAGCATTGAACCTATGAAGGTTGAAGAAGCATTGGAGGATCCAGACTGGATAAACGCTATGCATGAAGAGCTACACAACTTTGAGATAAATCAAGTGTGGACATTGGTCGAGAAGCCCGACAACAACCACAACATCATCGGTACCAAATGGGTGTTTCACAACAAGCAAGATGAAGATGGACAAGTGGTTCGCAACAAAGCACGTCTCGTTGCCCAAGGCTACACACAAGTCGAAGGTATGGACTATGGTGACACATATACTCCCGTTGCTAGACTTGAGTCCATTCGCATCTTACTTGCTTATGCTAATCACCATGATATCACTTTGTACCAAATGGACATTAAAAGTGCTTTTCTAAATGGTGAAATTGAGGAGGAAGTTTATGTTAAGAAACCTCCCGGCTTTGTCAACCCTAAGAAACCTAATCAGGTCTACAAACTCCACAAAGCCCTTTATGGTCTTAAACAAGCTCCTAGAGCATGGTATAAATGCTTGACCAAGTTCCTTATTGAAAAAGGCTTTGAAATTGGAAAATTAGATTCTACTCTTTTTACTAAAAGGGTTAATGGAGAACTATTTGTATGCCAAATTTATGTCGATGATATTATATTTGGATCAAGTAACCCTCATTTTAGTGAAAAGTTTGGGAAGCTAATGTCGGAGAAGTTTGAGATGTCTATGATGAGTGAACTCAAATTCTTTCTTGGTTTGCAAATCAAGCAAACTAAGGAAGGCACCTTTGTCTCTCAAACGAAGTACACCAAGGACTTATTCAAGAAGTTCAATATGCAAGAATGCAAAGGTATGACTACACCCATGCCTACTAGTGGACATCTTGATTTGACCAAAGATGGTGAACCGGTTGATCAAAAAGTTTACCGCTCTATGATTGGTTCATTGTTATATCTATGTGCTTCACATCCCGATATCATGCTAAGTGTGTGCATGTGTGCACGATATCAAGCTGCTCCTAAGGAATGTCATCTTAAGGCCGTGAAGAGGATAGTGAGATACTTAATAAATACACCAAATTTTGGCATTTGGTATCCAAAGAGGGCTTCCTTTGATCTTGTTGGCTACTCCGACTCGGACTATGCCGGTGACAAGGTTGATAGAAAGTTCACTTCGGGTACTTGTCAATTCCTTGGTAGATCACTTGTGTCTTGGTCTTCCAAGAAACAAAACTCGGTATCCTTATCCACCGTCGAAGCGGAATACATTGCCGCTAGTTCGTGTTGTGCTCGATTAATTTGGATGATCCAAACTCTTAAAGATTATGGGATATATGTGAAACATGTTCCACTACTTTGTGACAATGAAAGTGCTATCAAGATTGCTCACAATCCCGTGCAACACTCTTGAACTAAGCATATTGAAGTTCGTCATCATTTCATTCGAGATCACGTTGCTAAGGGTGACATAAACCTTAAGCATGTTCGCACCAATAAGCAATTAGCGGATATATTCACTAAACCACTTGATGAGAAAGTGTTTTCCAGGTTAAGAGGTGAATTGAACATCATTGATGCTTCAAACTTGGAGTAGGAACTCCATTGGATACATGCAAGACTTGAGCTTACGACTAATCACTTGATATTTCTCCTATGATGATTATCTTATGTCTTGAAAATTTGCATCTTGCATGTTATCTAACCCTTGTAGGTACTTGGATGAATCTAATTCTATGAGATTGAAACTCACTCACATCTTGAGCAATCTCTACATCACCAAGTCTCTACACAATGGTGGTTGATGACAAGGAAGCACAAAACCTTTCAAAAATATCCTTTAACAAATTCTATGTTGAGTTTCATGATTGTCATGTTGGATACACAAGTGCTCTTCCTTGCGAAAACTAACCCATGTAGGTAGATGAACTCAAAATCCAAAGGGTGCTCCCAACTCTTGATGGGCTACATCAACCTTGAGCAACCCACACAAGTTCAACTACACGATCAAGATCAACACCGCCACCCAAGGTATGTTATTCCATCTTAGAGTAGCTTTACTCCAAGTCATGAGTCAAGGAAACTCGACAAGATGTGAATACATCAAGATACTTAAACGAAAAATGGTAACCCCATTTTGAGCTTAAACGATGAGTACGACCTATGATCAAGTGATCTCACTTGACTCCTAAGTCAATATACTCTAACATAGGTGACCTTGTCACCGCCCAACTCTAGATGAAGTTCTCTTGTGTTCTTTTCTGTGTTCTTGCATTTGTCTCATGCATATTTGTTTCCCCTTTCAAAAAAAACTTCATCTAGATCTTTTAGTTTCTTTTCTTTGCTTTTTGTTCTGCATTTTCTGCATCCAATTCATTGCAAATCCTTGTGAGATCTTATTTCTCCAGTGAACTTAGGTGACAAGTGTTTTTCTTTGTGATGAACTCGGTTCCACCGGTTTCATGTCTCCGGTCTAGCCGGAGATTTTCGGAGCAACCGAAGCATACAACTCGGTGACACTGATTTCACTACAGGAAAAACATTTTGCCATTTATTCCTGCTTTATTCTTAATCCAGCTCCACTCAATGAATCTTGTCCTCTGCAAGCATCACATTTACCTTAATGCGTTGTACTATGATTCAAGGACCGAACCCATTCACAACAAATTCCAGAAGACCCTTCTTGGAAATTGATGTCAAAGGAGGAGAGAGAGATCACATCAAAGCTTAATCATATCTCTAGGGGAAGAGATCTCTAGGGGGAGGGAATACTCTAGGAAAGAGCAATCATCAAGGTGTTGGGTAACGCAGTAATTTCAAAAAAATTCCTATGCACACGCAAGATCGTGGTGATGCATAGCAACGAGAGGGGAGAGTATGATCTACGTACCCTTGTAGATCACAACGGAAGCGTTGACACAACATAGAGGAAGTAGTCGTACGTCTTCTTCCCGATCCGACCGATCCAAGCACCGTTACTCCGGCACCTCCGAGTTCTTAGCCCACGTACAGCTCGATGACGCTCCCCGGGCTCCGATCCAGCAAAGCTTCGGGGATGAGTTCCGTCAGCACAACGGCGTGGTGACAATGATGATGTTCCACCGATGCAGGGCTTCGCCTAAGCACTACAACAATATGACCGAGGTGGAATATGGTGACAGGGGGCACCGCACACAGCTAAGGAACGATCACGAGGATCAACTTGTGTGTCCAAGGGTGCCCCCTACCTCCGTATATAAAGGATCCAAGGGGGGTGGTGCGCCGGCCTAGAGGAGGGCGCAGGAGGAGTCCTACTCCTACCGGGAGTAGGACTCCCCTCCCCGTTCCTTGTCCAACTAGGAGAGGTGGAGGGAGAATAGGAAAGGGGGGGCGCCGCCCCTCACTCCTTGTCCAATTCGGACTAGGGGGAGAGGGGGCGCGCGGCCTGCCCTGGCAGCCCCTTCCTCTTCTCCACATTAGGCCCATAAGGCCCATTAACCCCCCGGGGGGTTCCGGTAACCCCTCCGGCACTCCGGTTTTATCCGAAACTTCTCCGGAACCCTTCCGGTGTCCGAATATAGTCATCCAATATATCAATCTTTATGTCTCGACCATTCCGAGACTCCTCGTCATGTCCGTGATCACATCCGGGACTCCGAACTAACTTCGGTACATCAAAATGCATAAAACTCATAATAACTGTCATCGTAACTTTAAGCGTGCGGACCCTACGGTTCGAGAACAATGTAGACATGACCGAGACACATCTCCGGTCAATAACCAATAGCGGGACCTGGATGCCCATATTGGCTCCTACATATTCTACGAAGATCTTTATCGGTCAGACCGCATAACAACACACGTTGTTCCTTTTGTCATCGGCATGTTACTTTCCCGAGATTCGATCGTCGGTATCCAATACCTAGTTCAATCTCGTTACCGGCAAGTCTCTTTACTCGTTTCGTAATACATCATCTCACAACTAACATATTAGTTGTAATGCTTGCAAGGCTTATGTGATGTGCATTACCGAGAGGGCCCAGAGATACCTCTCCGACAATCGGAGTGACAAATCCTAATCTCGAAATACGCCAACCCAACATATACCTTTGGAGACACCTGTAATGCTCCTTTATAATCACCCAGTTACGTTGTGACGTTTGGTAGCACCCAAAGTGTTCCTCCGGCAAACGGGAGTTGCATAATCTCATAGTCGTAGGAACATGTATAAGTCATGAAGAAAGCAATAGCAACATACTAAACGATCGGGTGCTAAGCTAATGGAATGGGTCATGTCAATCACATCATTCTCCTAATGATGTGATCCCGTTAATCAAATAACAACTCTTTTGTTTATGGTTAGGAAACATAACCATCTTCGATTAACGAGCTAGTCAAGTAGAGGCATACTAGTGACACTTTGTTTGTCTATGTATTCACATAAGTATTATGTTTCCGGTTAATACAATTCTAGCATGAATAATAAACATTTATCATGATATAAGGAAATAAATAATAACTTTATTATTGCCTCTAGGGCATATTTCCTTCAGTCTCCCACTTGCACTAGAGTCAATAATCTAGGTCACATCGCCATGTGATTTAACAGCAATAGTTCACATCACCATGTGATTAACACCCATAGTTCACATCGATATGTGATCAACACCCAAAAGGGTTTACTAGAGTCAGTAATCTAGTTCACATCGCTATGTGATTAACACCCGAAGAGTACTAAGGTGTGATCATGTTTTGCTTGTGAGATAATTTTAGTCAACGGGTCTGCCACATTCAGATCCGTAAGTATTTTGCGAATTTCCATGTCAACAATGCTCTGCACGGAGCTACTCTAGCTTATTGCTCCCACTTTCAATATGTATCTAGATCGAGACTTAGAGTCATCCAGATCTGTGTCAAAACTTGCATCGACGTAACTTTTTACGACGAACCTTTTTGTCACCTCCATAATTGAGAAATATTTCCTTATTCCACTAAGGATAATTTTGACCGCTGTCCAGTGATCTACTCTTAGATCACTATTGTACTCCCTTGCTAAACTCAGTGGTAGGGCATACAATAGATCTGGTATACAACATGGCATACTTTGTAGAACCTATGACCAAGGCATAGGGAATGACATTCATTCTCTTTCTATCTTCTGCCGTGGTCGGGCTTTGAGTCTTACTCAATTTCACACCTTGTAACATAGGCAAGAAACTCTTTCTTTGACTGTTCCATTTTGAACTACTTCAAAATCTTGTCAAGGTATGTATTTATTGAAAAAACTTATCAAGCGTCTTGATCTATCTCTATAGATCTTGATACTCAATATGTAAGCAGCTTTACCGAGGTCTTTCTTTGAAAAACTCCTTTATGCTTTGCAGAATAATTTTACATTATTTCCGATCAACAATATGTCATACACATATACTTATCAGAAATGATGTAGTGCTCCCACTCACTTTCTTGTAAATACAGGCTTCACCGTAAGTCTGTATAAAACTATATGCTTTGATCAACTTATCAAAGCGTATATTCCAACTCCGAGATTCTTGCACCAGTCCATAGATGGATTGCTGGAGCTTGCATATTTAGTTAACACCTTTAGGATCGACAAAACCTTCTAGTTGCATCGTATACAACTCTTCTTTAGTAAATCCATTAAGGAATGCAGTTTTGTTTATCCATTTGCCAGATTTCATAAAATGCGGCAATTGCTAACATGATTCGGACAGACTTAAGCATAGATACGAGTGAGAAAATCTCATCGTAGTCAACACCTTGAACTTGTTGAAAACCTTTTGCGACAATTCTAGCTTTGTAGATAGTAACACTACTATCAGCGTCCGTCTTCCTCTTGAAGATCCATTTATTTTCTATGGCTTGCCGATCATCGGGCAAATCCATCAAAGTCCATACTTTATTCTCATACATGGATCATATCTCAGATTTCATGGCCTCAAACCATTTCGCGGAATCTGGGCTTATCATCGCTTCCTCATAGTTCGCAAGTTCGTCATGGTCTAGTAACATGACTTCCAGTACAGGATTACCGTACCACTCTGGTGCGGATCTCACTCTGGTTTACCTACGAGATTTGGTAGTAACTTGATCTGAAGTTACATGATCATCATCATTAGCTTCCTCACTAATAGGTGTAGTAGTCACAGGAACAGATTTCTGTGATGAACTACTTTCCAATAAGGGAGCAGGTATAGTTACCTCATCAAGTTCTACTTTCCTCCCACTCACTTCTTTCGAGAGAAACTCCTTCTCTAGAAAAACTCCGAATTTAGCAACAAAAGTCTTGCCTTCGGATTTGTGATAGAAGGTGTACCCAACAGTCTCCTTTGGGTATCCTATGAAGACATATTTCTCCGATTTGGGTTTGAGCTTATCAGGATGAAACTTTTCATATAAGCATCACAGTCCCAAACTTTAAGAAACGACAACTTTGGTTTCTTGCCAAACCACAGTTCAGATTGTGTCGTCTCAACGGACTTAGATGGTGCCCTATTTAACGTGAATGCAGCTGTCTCTAATGCATAACCCCAAAATGATAGTGGTAGATCGGTAAGAGACATCATAGATCGCACCATATCTAATAAAGTACGGTTATGACATTCAGACACACCATTATGCTGTGGTGTTCCAGGTGGCATGAGTTTGTGAAACTATTCCACATTGTTTTAATTGAAGACCAAACTCGTAACTCAAATATTTTACTTCTGCGATCATATCGTAGAAACTTTCATTTTTGTTACGATGATTCTCCACTTCACTCTGAAATTCTTTGAACTTTTCAAATGTTTCAGACCTTTGTTTCATCAAGTAGATATACTCATATCTGCTCAAATCATCTGTGAAGATCAGAAAATAATGATACCTATCGCGAGCCTCAATATTCATCGGACCACATACATCAGTATGTATGACTTCCAACAAATCTATTGCTCGCTCCATTGTTCCGAAGAACAGAGTCTTAGTCATCTTGCCCATGAGGCATGGTTTGCAAGCATCAACTGATTCATAATCAAGTGATTCCAAAAGCCCATCAGCATGGAGTTTCTTCATGCGCTTTACACCAATATGACCTAAACGGCAATGCTACAAATAAGTTGCACTATCATTATTAAATTTGCATCTTTTGGTTTCAATATTATGATTATGTGTATCACTACGATCGAGATCCAACGAATTATTTTCATTGGGTGTGCAACCATATAAGGTTTTATTCATGTAAACAGAACAACAATTTATTCTCTTACTTAAATGAATAACCGTATTACAATAAACATGATCAAATCATATTCATGCTTAACGCAAATACCAAATAACACTTATTCAGGTTCAACACTAATCCCGAAAGTATAGGGAGTGTGCGATGATGATCATATCAATCTTGGAACCACTTCCAACACACATCGTCACTTCACCCTTAACTAGTCTTTGTTTATTCTGCAACTCCCGTTTCGAGTTACTAATCTTAGCAACTGAACTAGTATCAAATACTGAGGGGTTGCTATAAACACTAGTAAAGTACACATCAATAACATGCATATCAAATATACTTATGTTCACTTTGCCATCCTTCTTATCTGCCAATCACTTGGGGTAGTTCCGTTTCCAGTGACCAGTCCCTTTGCAGTAGAAACACTTAGTCTCAGGCTTAGGACCAGACTTGGGCTTCTTCACTTGAGCAGCAACTTGCTTGCTGTTTTTCTTGAAGTTCCCCTTCTTCCCACTGCCCTTTTCTTGAAACCAGTGGTCTTGTCTACCATCAACACTTGATGTTTTTCTCGATTTCTACCTTCGTCAATTTCCGCATTACGAAGAGCTTGGGAATCGTTTCCGTTATCCCTTGCATATCATAGTTCATCACGAAGTTCTACTAACTTGGTGATGGTGACTAGAGAATTCTGTCAATCACTATCTTATCTGGAAGATAAACTCCCACTTGATTCAAGCGATTGTAGTACTCAGACAATCTGGGCACATGCTCACTAGTTGAGCGATTCTCCTCCATCTTTTAGCTATAGAACTTGTTGGAGACTTCATATTTCTCAACTCGGGTATTTGCTTGAAATATTAACTTCAACTCCTGTAACATCTCATATGGTCCATGACGTTCAAAACGTCTTTGAAGTCCCGATTCTAAGCCATTAAGCATGGTGCACTAAACTATCAAGTAGTCATCATATTGAGCTAGCCAAACGTTCATAATGTCTGCATCTGCTCCTGCAATAGGTCTGTCACCTAGCGGTGCATCAAGGACATAATTCTTCTGTGCAGCAATGAGGATAAACCTCAGATCACGGATCCAATCCGCATCTTTGCTACTAACATCTTTCAACACAATTTTCTCTAGGAACATATCAAAATAAACACAGGGAAGCAACAATGCGAGCTATTGATCTACAACATAATTTGCAAAATACTACCAGGACTAAGTTCATGATAAATTTAAGTTCAATTAATCATATTACTTAACAACTCCCACTTAGATAGACATCCCTCTAATCCTCTAAGTGATTACGTGATCCAAATCAACTAAACCATGTCCGATCATCACGTGAGATGGAGCAGTTTCATTGGTGAACATCACTATGTTGATCATATGTACTATATGATTCACGCTCGACCTTTCGGTCTCCGTGTTCCGAGGCCATATCTGTATATGCTTGGCTCGTCAAGTATAACCTGAGTATTCCGCGTGTGCAACTGTTTTGCACCCGTTGTATTTGAACGTAGAGCCTATCACACCCGATCATCACGTGGTGTCTCAGCACGAAGAACTTTCGCAACGGTGCATACTCAGGGAGAACACTTCTTGATAATTAGTGAGAGATCATCTTATAATGCTACCGTCAATCAAAGCAAGATAAGATGCATAAAATATAAACATCACATGCAATCAATATAAGTGATATGATATGGCCATCATCATCTTGTGCTTGTGATCTCCATCTTCGAAGCACCGTCGTGATCACCATCGTCACCGGCATGCCACCTTGATCTCCATCGTAGCATCGTTGTCGCCTCGCCAAGCTTGTGCTTCCACGACTATCGCTACCGTTTAGTGATAAAGTAAAGCATTACATCGCGATTTCATTGCATACAATAAAGCGACAACCATATGGCTCCTGCCAGTTGCCGATAACTCTGTTACAAAACATGATCATCTCATACAATAAAATTCAGCATCATGTCTTGACCATATCACATCACAACATGCCCTGCAAAAACAAGTTAGATGTCCTCTACTTTGTTGTTGCAAGTTTTACGTGGCTGCAACAGGCTTAAGCAAGAACCAATCTTACCTATGCATCAAAACCACAACGATAGTTTGTCAAGTTGGTGTTGTTTTAACCTTCGCAAGGACCGGGCGTAGCCACACTCAGTTCAACTAAAGTTGGAGAAACTGTCACCCACAAGCCACCTCTGTGCAAAGCACGTCGGGAGAACCGGTCTCGCGTAAGCGTACGCGTAATGTCGGTCTGGGCCGCTTCATCCAACAATACCGCCGAACCAAAGTATGACATGCTGGTAAGCAGTATGACTTATATCGCCCACAACTCACTTGTGTTCTACTCGTGCAAATAACATCAACATATAAAACCTAGGCTCGGATGCCACTGTTGGGTAACGCAGTAATTTCAAAAAAATTCCTACGCACACGCAAGATCATGGTGATGCATAGCAACGAGAGGGAAGAGTATGATCTGTGTACCCTTGTAGATCGCAACGGAAGTGTTGACACAACGTAGAGGAAGTAGTCGTACGTCTTCTTCCCGATCCAACCGATCCAAGCACCGTTACTCCGGCACCTCCGAGTTCTTAGCACACGTACAGCTCGATGACGCTCCCCGGGCTCCGATCCAGCAAAGCTTCGGGGATGAGTTCCGTCAGCACAACGGCGTGGTGATGATGATGATGTTCCACCGACGTAGGGCTTCGCCTAAGCACTACAACGATATGACCGAGGTGGAATATGGTGACAGGGGGCACCGCACACGGCTAAGGAACGATCACGAGGATCAACTTGTGTTTCCTAGGGTGCCCCCCTGCCTCCGTATATAAAGGATCCAAGGGGGGGTGGTGCGCCGGCCTAGAGGAGGGCGCAGGAGGAGTCCTACTCCTACCGGGAGTAGGACTCCCCTCCCTGTTCCTTGTCCAACTAGGAGAGGTGGAGGGAGAATAGGAAAGGGGGGGCGCCGCCCCTCCCTCCTTGTCCAATTCGGACTAGGGGGAGAGGGGGAGCGCGGCCTGCCCTGGCAGCCCCTTCCTCTTCTCCACATTAGGCCCATAAGGCCCATTAACCCCCCGGGGGGTTCCGGTAACCCCTCCGGCACTCCGGTTTTATCCGAAACTTCTCCAGAACCCTTCCGGTGTCCGAATATAGTCATCCAATATATCAATCTTTATGTCTCGACCATTCCGAGACTCCTCATCATGTCCGTGATCACATCTGGGACTCCGAACTAACTTCGGTACATCAAAATGCATAAAACTCATAATAACTGTCATCGTAACTTTAAGCGTGCGGACCCTACGGTTCGAGAACAATGTAGACATGACCGATACACATCTCCGGTCAATAACCAATAGCGGGACCTGGATGCCCATATTGGCTCCTACATATTCTACGAAGATCTTTATCGGTCAGACCGCATAACAACATACGTTGTTCCTTTTGTCATTGGTATGTTACTTTCCCGAGATTCGATCGTCGGTATCCAATACCTAGTTCAATCTTGTTACCGGAAAGTCTCTTTACTCGTTCCGTAATACATCATCTCACAACTAACATATTAGTTGTAATACTTGCAAGGCTTATGTGATTTGCATTACCGAGAGGGCCCAGAGATACCTCTCCGACAATCGGAGTGACAAATCCTAATCTCGAAATACGCCAACCCAACATGTACCTTTGGAGACACCTGTAATGCTCCTTTATAATCACCCAGTTACGTTGTGATGTTTGGTAGCACCCAAAGTGTTCCTCCGGCAAACGGGAGTTGCATAATCTCATAGTCATAGGAACATGTATAAGTCATGAAGAAAGCAATAGCAACATACTAAACGATCGGGTGCTAAGCTAATGGAATGGGTCATGTCAATCACATCATTCTCCTAATGATGTGATCCTGTTAATCAAATAACAACTCTTTTGTTTATGGTTAGGAAACATAACCATCTTCGATTAACGAGCTAGTCAAGTAGAGGCATACTAGTGACACTTTGTTTGTCTATGTATTCACGCAAGTATTATGTTTCCGGTTAATACAATTATAGCATGAATAATAAACATTTATCATGATATAAGGAAATAAATAATAACTTTATTATTGCCTCTAGGGCATATTTCCTTCACAAGGATCCCAGATGCTTGATGTTCAAGAGGAGAGATGCCACATGTCTTGTTGGGGGAAAGACATGTTCATATGTGCTTATTTGCATTAGCTCTATTCATTTGTTTCTTTGAGCTTTGTTTTTCTGTTCCCTATATTCTCCCAGTATCCCATGCTAGATTCAGGGGGAGCAAGACATCCAAGGGAAAGAAATTATTAAATTCATTGCATATCTTTCTCTTTGGGGACATGTCAATATCTATCGTGGTACTCTGTACTCACTCTACATGTCATCCCAGTCTTGGTACTCTTGTGGTTTATTTTGTTTGCTCTAGCTAGTGGGTGCATCTATGTTATCTAACCTTGTTTACACAGGCTCATCCCATCCTAGCCAACTCAAGACCACAAGGTAAGTATATGCATCATAGTCATGTGTATGAGAAATTCTTGCCGATGTACATACTGTTTGCAAGAAGGACTCATGGGCATGAAGGTACATTTCCCATATTCATATCTTTTGCCCTGATGCATATAGCCAAGATACATGTAACACTTTGCTACTCTGTCATGGTTATGCTCTCACATGCTTCTATATTCCATATTCACATGATTGCATCCATGTAGGGGGAGCCTATGCTTGTTACATGTCTTTCCAAAGCTTTACTTGCTATTCTCTATATCTTTATCTAAAGCTTTGATGTATTTTGCCATCAATTACCAAAAAGGGGGAGATTGAAAGCAAAAGTGCTCCCTGGGTGATTTTGATAATTAATGACAACATATCTCTTGTTGGACTAATACTTTTACCTAGTATGTTTCAGACAAGTTCAACAAATTAAGTGGCATGGACTAAAGGATGCGGAACCCCTTCAAGATGCTAAGGACAAAGGATTAGCTCAAGCTTCAAGATCAAGACTCTACATTTTCTATTTTAGTGATCCAAGATCACATTGAGTCTATAGGAAAAGCCAATACTATCAAGAGGGGATGAGGTGTTGCGTAATGGCTTGCTTACTCAAAGTGCTTAGTGATATGCTCCAAAATCCTCAACTACCTTACCCACAGCCACATATGACCTAAACCAAAAGTAAAACTCGGCCCCACCGATTCTTCTATCTGGCGCCACCGAGTTCAGATGTCATAGCCACTGCCACAAACCCTAGGCAAATCGGTTTCACCGATAGGGATCTCGGTCTCACCGAGGTGGGATTGTAATCTCTCTGTGTATGTCCATTACCAAAATCGGTCCCACCGAGATTGAGCAATCGGTACTACCGAGATTACAATGCAAACTTTCTGGTTAGCTTATTACCAAAATCGGTCCCACCGATTTTGTGTAATCCGTCTCACCAAGTTTGCCTGACCAACTCTCTGGTTAGCTTATTACCAAAATTGGTCCCACCGAGTTTGTGTAATCGGTCACACTGAGATTACGTTATGCCCTAACCCTAACCATATCGGTCCTACCAAGTTGCATCTCAATCCCATCGAAAATCCTAACGGTCACTAGGTTTGCTAAATCGGTCCGACCGAGTTTCTCAATTCGGTCTCACCGAGATTGGTAAATTGTGTGTAACGGTTAGTTTTTGTGTGGAGGCTATATATACCCCTCCACCCACTCTTCATTCGTGGAGAGAGCCATCAGAACATACCTACACTTCCAATACACATTTTCTGAGAGAGAACCACCTACTCATGTGTTGAGGCGAAGATATTCCTCCATTCCCACCATATGAATCTGGATCTCTAGCCTTCCCCAAGTTGCTTTCCACTCAAATCTTCTTTCCACCAAATCCATATCCTGTGAGAGAGAGTTGAGTGTTGGGGAGACTATCATTTGAAGCACAAGAGCAAGGAGTTCATCATCAACACACCATTTGTTACTTCTTGGAGAGTGGTGTCTCCTAGATTGGCTAGGTGTCACTTGGGAGCCTCCGACAAGATTGTGGAGTTGAACCAAGGAGTTTGTAAGGGCAAGGAGATCGCCTACTTCGTGAAGATCTACCGCTGGTGAGGCAAGTCCTTCGTGGGCGATGGCCATGATGGGATAGACAAGGTTGCTTCTTCGTGGACCCTTCGTGGGTGGAGCCCTCCGTGGACTCGCGCAACCGTTACCCTTCGTGGGTTGAAGTCTCCATCAACGTGGATGTACGATAGCACCACCTATCGGAACCACGACAAAAACATCCATGTCTCCAATTGCGTTTGAATTCTCCAAACCCTTCCCCTTACATTCTTGCAAGTTGCATGCTTTACTTTCCGCTCCTCATATACTCTTTGCATGCTTGCTTGATATGTATCGTGTTTGTTAAACTTGTGCCAAAACTCCACTTCAACTTAAAGAAATTAAAAACTGCAACTTTTGGTACTTAGTGTCTAATCACCCCCCTCTAGACACCTCTTCTCGATCCTTTCAATTGGTATCAGAGCCTTGGTATCCATTGCCTTGGTTTAAACACCTTTGGAGGAAGATGGATGTGTCTACTTTGGGGAGTCTTAGACATAGAGTGCCTATTCTTGAGGGAGAATATTTTCATGAGTGGAAAAATGAAATGCTTGAGATTTTCAATGAATATCACTTGAACAAGTACATTGCTAGCCCTTGTGCACCTCATATTGATCCCTTGCATCCCACACCCGAAGAGGATCTTGACATGATTCGCAATCTTAGAACCATCAATCTTATCATAAGAGGATTGCCCAAAAATTTGATTGCTAGTTTGCCTACTCTTGATTGTGCCTATACTATATGGAAATTTCTTGAGGAACGATTTCTAGATTATTCCTTGAAAAATTTAGACGAAATTCTCCATAAGTCTATTGCTTTGAGTAAGATGAATTCTAGTGATCCTAGCTTTGGTGATTGTCTATTTAAGCTTACCAATCTCATGCGTGCCATAGGAAATGTTGGGATCATTAGCAATATCATATCCGAAGCTATTAGAATTCATAAAGGTGACCATTGTGATGATCATTTGTCTAATGAATTACCCTCTCTAGGAATTAATCAATCACAAAATGATTTTGAACATGCATACTATGATGAGGATGATGATAGTGACTATGATCTCGATGATGCGATGAGACACTTTGGTCTTATGGCAAATCTTCACGGCTACATGGCTGGAGGAAAGGAATGGTTCCTTGATAGTGGATGTACTGATCATATGACCGGAGATAAAGACATGTTCCGTGAGCTTGAATATGTTGTTTTCTACTCCATTCCTTTAATTCCATTCTTTCATTTCTTCCAGAGGCTTTGTGATGTTCTATTCAACCCATTATCTCATTTTTGTCAAAGATCATGTTCTTTCCATTGCTTATCCATTCAATCGGAGTGTTGTGCCCTCTTCTCAAGTTCTTTTCATCTTATCAAAGTCTTACATCTCTTTTCAACCGGAGTGCCGTCCGAATTTGTTCTTACTTGTTCCTCTTTTCTAATGGAGTGTTTTCAACTTCGATCATCTCCATTGTTTTCTTTTCTCAAAATGGTTTAACCTCTCAAGGTTCATGGATTTCACTCGTTTGTCGAAGAAGCAACTTAGTTTTACCTCTTCGCTTCCTCTTCCGTTTCTCTCCGGTGCAATCCTAGATCTCGGGACGAGATCCTCTTGTAGTTGTGGAGTGTTGTGACGCCCCAAGACCGGAGCTTCAGATGCCTTCCTTGATTTCTGAGTTTTCGTTGTGTGATTTGTTTGGTTCGTTGCATTCATCATTGCATCATGCGCATTGCATCATGTCATCATGTCTTTAATCTTTGCAGCTCAACTAAATAAATCGTATGGATCTTCGGTCCATTTAAACCGAGGGAATTCACGTGGTGATTCTCTTTACAACATATACCCAATAATAGGGAGCTATATTAAATATTCCACTATTTTGGAATTCACCCTAACACACTTGCAAAAATCCCAATGCCTTTGTTATCACAAGTCTTGGCCTCTAACTTTGCTATATATCCTTTCTCCATTTTCCGGAGCTCCACCAAAAATCCGAACATTTTTGGACCTTCCAAACCCTCACTTCCTATTCGAACCATTTGAATTTAAATCAAATGAGTTTGAATTTAAAACTTTGAAGAATGCCCACTCCATTTTTCTTGGATCATA
The DNA here is from genome assembly GCF_003073215.2 of Triticum urartu. NCBI lineage: Eukaryota > Viridiplantae > Streptophyta > Magnoliopsida > Poales > Poaceae > Triticum > Triticum urartu. Next base: position 82,022,778 of record NC_053023.1, read on the forward strand.
CACATTCTTGTGAGTCTGGGAATATAAACCCCATGCCCAAATTCCATCCCTAACCCTCTCTTTCTATTTTTTTCTTCTTCTATCTATTTTCTTTTCTCTTAATGGTTAAGAAGAAGATTGAGGGAGAGAGAGAGAGAGAGCCCAACCAGCCCATTTGGGTCTCCAGCAAGAAGCAGCAACTAGGCCGGCCTCTAAGGCCCATCCACTCCACCAGCTGTAACCCTAGCGCTCCCTAGCCCGATTCCCTGCACCCCTCCTCCTCGTTTCCTAGCGCCGCCAGAGGGATCGAGAGATCCCTCGACCTCTCCCCTCTGCCCGATCCCCACGACCTCTCCTCTTGATCCTGCGCTCCTCCCTCTCTCCCTCTACAGCCCACCTCCCATGGCGTCGTCACCCCGCGCCGTCGGAGCCCTGTGCAGCTGCGCTGCTGCCTGCCCGCGAGCCTCCTCCGCGCGTCTCCTTCCTCGCTCCCGTCCAGCAGGCCACCAACAAGGCCCCGCATCCGCGCCTCCCCCAAGCTGCGTCCGTTGCCCGGCATGGCTCATGAGGCCATCGGCATCGTCGGCACCCTGCAGCTCCCGCCGTCCTTCTCCCTCTGCAGCGCTCGAGCCCCCTCCGCACTGGCCCTTGCCCTGCCGTCCGCCGGCCCAGCAAGCCGGACCTCTCCGTCGCCCTCGCCGACAACCTGCACGGCGCCTCCCGAATCTATGGCTAGTAATGGAGTTTATAAACCATAGAGAAGTTGGAATACAGTAGGTTTAACACCAATATAAATAAAGAATGAGTTCATTACAGTACCTTGAAGTGGTGTTTTGTTTTCTTTCGCTAACGGAGCTCACGAGATGTTCTGTTAAGTTTTGCGTTGTGAAGTTTTCAAGTTTTGGGTAAAGATTTGATGGATTATGGAACAAGGAGTGGCAAAAGCCTAAGCTTGGGGATTCCCAAGGCACCACAAGGTAAAATCCAAGGACACCAAAAAGCCTAAGCTTGGGGATACCCCGGAAGGCATCCCCTCTTTTGTCTTCGTTCATCGGTAACTTTACTTGGAGCTATATTTTTATTCACCACACGATATGTGTTTTGCTTGGAGTGTCTTGTATGATTTGAGTCTTTGCTTTTTAGTTTACCACAATCATCCTTGTTGTACACACCTTTTGAGAGAGACACACATGAATCGGAATTTATTAGAATACTCTATGTGCTTCACTTATATCTTTTGAGCTATATAGTTTTTGCTCTAGTGCTTCACTTATATCTTTTAGAGCACGGTGGTGGTTTCATTTTATAGAAATAATTCATCTCTCATGCTTCACTTAAATTATTTTGAGATTCCTTTAGAACAGCATGGTAATTTGCTTTTGATATTATAAAAAAACTTTCATATAAGTGCATTGAATACTAAGAGAAGTTTGATACTTGATGATTGTTTTGAGATATGGAGATAGTGATATTAAAATTGTGCTAGTTGAGTAGTTGTGAATTTGAGAAATACTTGTGTTGAAGTTTGCAAGTCCCGTAGCATGCACGTATGGTAAACGTTGTGTAACAAATTTGAAACATGAGGTGTTATTTGATTGTCTTCCTTATGAGTGGCGGTCGGGGGCGAGCGATGGTCTTTTCCTACCAATCTAGCCCCCTAGGAGCATGCGCATAATACTTGGCTTTTGATGACTTGTAGATTTTTGCAATTAGTATGTGGGTTCTTTATGACTAATGTTGAGTCCATGGATTATAGGCACTCTCACCCTTCCATCATTGCTAGCCTCTTCGGTACCGTGCATTGCCCTTTCTCACATTGAGAGTTGGTGCAAACTTTGCCGATGCATCCAAACCCCATGATACGATACGCTCTATCACACATAAACCTCCTTATATCTTCCTCAAAACAGCCACCATACCTACATATTATGGCATTTCCATAGCCATTCCGAGATATATTGCCATGCAACTTTCCACCGTTCCGTTTATTATGACATGCATCATCATTGTCATATTGCCTTGCATGATCATGTAGTTGACATCGTATTTGTGGCAAAGCCACCGTTCATAATTCTTTCATACATGTCACTCATGAGTCATTGCACATCCCGGTACACCGCCGGAGGCATTCATATAGAGTCATATCTTGTTCTAGTATCGAGTTGTAATCATTGAGTTGTAAATAAATAAATTGAAGTGTGATGATCATCATTAATAGAATATTCCCAAAAAAAGAAAAAAAAGATAAAGGCAAAAAAATAAGGCCCAAAAAAGGGGGCAATGCTGCTATCCTTTTTCCACACTTGTGCTTCAAAGTAGCACCACGATCTTTATGATAGAGAGTCTCTTATTTGTCATTTTCATATACTAGTGGGAATTTTACATTATAGAACTTGGCTTGTATATTCCAACAATGGGCCTCCTCAAGTGCCCTACGTCTTCGTGAGGAAGCAAGTTGGATGCACACCCACTTAGTTTCTTTTGTTGAGCTTTCATACATTTATAGCTCTAGTGCATCCGTTGCATGGCAATCCCTACTCCTTGCATTGACATCAATTGATGGGCATCTCCCTAGCCCATTGATTAGCCGCGTCAATGTGAGACTTTCTCCTTTTTGTCTTATCCACATAACCCCCTTCATTATATTCTATTCCACCCATAGTGCTATATCCATGGCTCACGCTCATGTATTGCGTGAAAGTTGAAAAAAGTTTGAGATTACTAAAGTATGAAACAATTGCTTGGCTTGTTATCGGGGTTGTGTATGATGAGAGCATTCTTGTGTGACGAAAATGGAGCATGACCAAACTATATGATTTTGTAGGGATGATCTTTCTTTGGCCATGTTATTTTGAGAAGACATGATTGCTTAGTTAGTATGCTTGAAGTATTATTTTTTTATGTCAATATTAAACTTTTATCTTGAATCTTTCGGATCTGAACATTCATGCCACAATAAAGAAAATTACATTGAGAAAAAGCATTCCACATCAAAAATTCTGTTTTTATCATTTACCTACTCGAGGACGAGCAGGAATTAAGCTTGGGGATGCTTGATACGTCTCCAACGTATCTATAATTTTTGATTGCTCCATGCTATTATATATTCTGTTTTGGATGTTTAACGGGCTTATTTATAAAAATTTATATTATTTTTGGGACTAACCTATTAACCGAAGGCCCAGCCCAAATTGTTGTTTTTTTGCCTATTTCAGTGTTTCATAGAAAAAGAGTATCAAATGGAGTCCAAACGGAATGAAACCTTCGGGGGCGTGATTTTTGGAACAAACGTGATCCAGAGGACTTGGAGTGGATGTCAAGCAACCAACGAGGAGGCCACGAGGCAGGGGGGCACGCCCTCCACCCTCGTGGGCCCCTTGTGGCTCCACCGACCTACTTCTTCCTCCTATATATGTTGGGGAATGTAGTAATTTCAAAAATTTCCTACACACACATAGGATCATGGTGATGCATAGCAACGAGAGGGGAGAGTGTGTCCATGTACCCTCGTAGACCGAATGCGGAAGCGTTAGCACAACGCGGTTGATGTATTCGTACGTCTTCATGATCTGACCGATCCAAGTACCGAACGCACGACACCTCCGAGTTCAGCACACGTTCAACTCGATGACGTCCCGCGAGCTCTGATCTAGCAAAGCTTCACGGAAGAGTTTTGTGAGCACGACGGCGTGCTGATGGTGATGATGATGCTACCGACGCAGGGCTTCGCCTAAGCACCGCTACGATATGATCGAGGTGGATTATGGTGGAGGGGGGCACCGCACACGGCTAAGAGATCAATGATCAATTGTTGTGTCTATGGGGTGCCCGCCTGCCCTCGTATGTAAAGGAGCAAGGGGAGGAGGCGACTGGCCAGGGAGAGGCGCGCCAAGAGGGGGAGTCCTACTCCCACTAGGAGTAGGACTCCTCCTTTTCCTAGTAGGAGTAGGAGAGGGAAGGAAAGGGAGAGGAGGAGAAGGAAAGAGGGGGCCAGCCCCCCTTGCCCTAAACCAATTTGGTTTGGGCCTTGGGGCGGCGCTCCACACCCCCCTTGCTGCCCTCTATTTCCACTAAGGCGCATGTAGGCCCATTAAGCCCCCTGGGGGTTCCGGTAATCCCCCGGTACTCCGGTATATGTCTGAAACCTTTCCGGTGTCCGAACGTAGTCATCCAATATATCGATCTTTACGTATCGACCATTTCGAGACTCCTCGTCATGTCCTTGATCATATCCTGGACTCCAAACTACCTTCGGTACATTAAAACACAAAAACTCATAATACCAATCGTCACCGAACTTTAAGCGTGCGGACCCTACGGGTTCGAGAACTATGTAGACATGACCGAGACACGTCTCCGGTCAATAACCAATAACGGAACCTGGATGCTCATATTGGCTCCCACATATTCTACGAAGACCTTTATCGGTCAAACCGCATAACAACATACGTTGTTCCCTTTGTCGTCGGTATGTTACTTGCCCGAGATTCGATCGTTGGTATCTCGATGCCTAGTTCAATCTCGTTACCGACAAGTCTCTTTATTCGTTTCGTAATACATCATCCCGCAACTAACTCATTAGTTACAATGCTTGCAAGGCTTATAGTGATGTGCATTACCGAGTGGGCCCAGAGATACCTCTCCGACAATCGGAGTGACAAATCCTAATCTCGAAATACGCCAACTAAACAAGTACCTTCGGATACACCTGTAGAGCACCTTTATAATCACCCAGTTACGTTGTGATGTTTGGTAGCACACAAAGTGTTCCTCCGGTAAACGGGAGTTGCATAATCTCATAGTCATAGGAACATGTATATAAGTCATGAAGAAAGCAATATCAACATACTGAACGATCAAGTGCTAAGCTAACGAAATGGGTCAAGTCAATCACATCATTCTCCTAATGATGTGATCCCGTTAATCAAATGACAACTCATGTCTATGGCAAGGAAACATAACCATCTTTGATCAACGAGCTAGTCAAGTAGAGGCATACTAGTGACACTCTGTTTGTCTATGTATTCACACATGTATCATGTTTCCGGTTAATGCAATTCTAGCATGAATAATTAACATTTATCATGATATAAGGAAATAAATAATAACTTTATTATTGCCTCTAGGGCATATTTCCTTCAGTCTCCCACTTGCACTAGAGTCAATAATCTAGATTACACAGTAATGATTCTAACACCCATGGAGCCTTGGTGTTGATCATGTTTTGCTCATGGAAGAGGCTTAGTCAACGGATCTGCAACATTCAAATCTGTATGTATCTTGCAAATCTCTATGTCTCCCACCTGGACTTGATCCCGGATGGAGTTGAAGCGTCTCTTGATGTCCTTGGTTCTCTTGTGAATCTGGATTCCTTTGCCAAGGCAACTGCACCAGTATTGTCACAAAAGATTTTCATTGGACCCAATGCACTAGGTATGACACCTAGATCGGATATGAACTCCTTCATCCAGACTCCTTCATTTGCTGCTTCCGAAGCAGCAATGTACTCCGCTTCACATGTAGATCCTGCCATGATGCTCTGTTTAGAACTGCTCCAACTAACAGCTCCACCGTTCAATATAAACACGTATCCGGTTTGCGATTTAGAATCGTCCGGATTCAGTGTCAAAGCTTGCATCAACGTAACCATTTACGATTAGCTCTTTGTCACCTCCATAAACGAGAAACATATCCTTAGTCCTTTTCAGGTACTTCAGATGTTCTTGACCGTTGTCCAGTGATCCACTCCTCGATTACTTTGGTACCTACCTGCTAAACTAATAGCAAGGCACACATCAGGTCTGGTACACAGCACACTACAAAAAAAGACACACCCGTGACATTTTGGGCCGAACAAATTTTTTTTCTGTCATACATATGACACTTCTATGACGATAATTGTGACAAAACCCGGTATCATCATAGATGTGGTGGGCTCCTACTTCTATGACAAAAAATCATGACAGAAAATGGGCTTTTCCTCCTGGGCGGGCCGGACACGCAACTGCATGACATTCTTTGGGTCGTCCATGACGGAAAAAACCGTGGTAGAAGCGAGGGGGAGGAAAATTTTGGGGAGTTCCCGGTTACGGTGGGAGGTCAGGGGCCGAGCGATGCGCGTTTCTCTCGTACACGTACGTGCGTGTGTGCGAGGCATTGTCTCTAACTAAACCCGAGCGAGGCGTTGGGCTCTAACTCAACCCGAGCGACCGATCGATGGCTGTTAACTGAACCCGATCGAGCGATTCCTTCACTACTGCTGCTAACTGAAGCCGATCGATTTGATGAATAGTGAGCGTTGCGGGGGGGTGGGGGTGGATGAGCAGTGAGTGGTGGCGTTGCCTCTGGATGAACAGGACCCCGTGGTGTGGAGGGTTGGATGAACAGTAGACGATGGAGGGGTGCCCGTGGAGGGGTGGTTGAACAGGACCCCGTGGTGTGGAGGGCTGGTTGAACAGTAGACGGTGGAGGGGTGCCCATGGAGGGGTGGTTGAACAGTAGCCGGTGGAGTAGCGCGCGGCGGAGGCTTGATGAACAGGAGCCCATGGAGGCTGGAGGAGGTCGACGGTAGCCCGTGGAGGCTGGAGGAGGTCGATGGTGGAGATGAACAGTATCATGTGGAGTCCCGTTTTGCGGTACGCCACACCCCTCCCGATGAACATGACCCCCGTTTCGACCGTAGGGGGTCCGTTTCGTCCGTTTTGTGGTACGCCACACCCCTCCCGATCAACAGGACCCCCGTTTCGACCGTAGGAGGTCCGTTTCGTCCGTTTTGCGGTACGCCACACCCCTCTTAATCAACAGGACCCCCGTTTCGACCGTAGGAGGTCCGTTTCCTCCGTTTTGCGGTACGCCACACCCCTCCCGATCAAAAGGACCCCGTTCCAAACGTAGGAGGTCCGTTTCCTCCGTTTTGCGGTACGCCAGGCCTCGTTTCCATCGCCTGTTCCATCCAAGCCCTCCCGATGAACACGACCACGCATTCCGTTCCGACCCAGCTGGTTGGCTCCCACGCGTTCCGTTGCCTCCCGATGAACACGACGCATTCCGTTGCCTCCCCATGAACACGACGCATTATGTTGCCTCCCCATGAACACGACACATTCCGTTGCCTCCCCATGAACACGACGACGACGCTGTTTCTCCGTTCCGACCCAGCCATGTACACGAGCCCTGGCCGTACGTATGCGCGAGTAGGCGTTCGAGACCCCACCCGTATGTACACATACATGGCCGTATATTCTTTCTTGCACCCTGGCTGTTGTACGTACGTGTACATGCTATGTGCGTGCCTCTACTACGACACGTGCGTGCCTCTACATCGACCAGTATCTACGTACACGTTCGCGACCAGAATGACAACGCTACGTACGCTTCGACCAGGTGGGTCCCGACTGTCAGGCACTTCCTTGCGTGCGAAGGTGTAGCTGGTGGGTCCCAGCAAGACCAGAGGTTGAAGAAGCACTATGGCCGTTGGATGGACATCATACGGTCACTGGAGCTAGAATCGTGCATATTGACTAAGTTGACAAAGCCCTCCATCCCCATCAACTTAGTAGGCCCACAAGTCAGCCTGCCACTATACTGGGTCCCAGCTAACAGGGGGAGTATTCATTTTTTTGTGCATAATAAGGAGGCACTTCCTTGCGTGTGAAGATATAGCTGGTGGGTCCGAGCTGTCAGCGGTGGTAACATTTTTTTCACGAAACATTTCGGTGGGTCCCTGATGTCAGGTGGAGGAATCATTATTTTGCGTGTAATAAGGAGGCATTTCCTTGCGTGCGGCCGTGGACCCAGCTGTCGCCCTCTCCACGTACAGTCCACTTCAGATGCATGTCGGTCGTTGACCATGTTGACCAGGCCGCACTGAGAGCACCAGGGCGGTGGACGACGGCGAGGCCTAGGAAGGGAAAGACACGGAGGCAGGGAAGACTCGACAGTTGTTTCCCATGCGAAGGGGAGTACGACTGTATGAGGGTTTACTGGTTCATCTTCCGTCGCCGGAGAATAACAACAGGTGTGGGTGAGTAGAGGGATGGCTAGGCCAGCGATGGGAGTACGATGGGGCGGTGAGGCCTGTGCGGCAGCAGAGCCGACCGCGGGGAGGAGGGAGCAGGCATTCCCACCGGCGCTTGTTTGAGCGGCTGGAGCAAGAAGAGCAGAGATTGAAGAAGCACGACGGCCGTTGGATGGACATCGTACGGTCACTGGAGCTAGAATCGTTCATATTGACTAAGTTGACAAAGCCCTCCATCCCCGTCAACTTAGTAGGCCCACAAGTCAACCTCCCACCATGGTGGGTCCCAGCTAGTAGGGGGGTATTCATTTTTCTGTGCGTAATAAGGAGGCACTTCCGGTGGGTCCGAGCTGACAGCGGGGGGAATGTTTTTTTCGTGAAATACGGTGGTCCGTCCGATGGGTCCCAGCAGTCAGGGGGGAAACATTTTTCCGCGAAATACTGGTGGCCCGTCCGGTGGATCCTAGCTGTCAGGTGGAGGAATAATTATTTTGCGTGTAATAAGGAGGCACTTCCTTGCGGCTGCCGTGGACCCAGCTGTCAGCCTCTCCACGTACAGTACTTTTCCGATGGAAGTTGGTCGTTGACCACATTGACCACGCCGTGCCGAGAGCACCACGGCGGTGGACGATGGCGAGGCCTAGGAAGGGGACGACGCGGCAGTGGATGCCCATGCGAAGAGGAGTACGAGGGTTCACTGGTTCGGCTGCGGTGTGAGGCTATCGTCGCCGCAGAATAACAAGGGGAGTGGGTGAGTGGAGGGATGGCCTGGCCAGCGGTGGAGTAGTATGGGGACGGTGAGGCCTCCGCAGCAGCACAGCCGGCCACGGGAGGCAGGAGCATGCGGCACGACCGGCGCTGCTTTGGGTGGCTAGGGCAAGAAGACCAGAGGTTGAAGAAGCACTACAGCCGTTGGATGGACATCGTTGACCACGCCGCACCGAGAGCACCAGGGCGGTGGGCGACGGCGAGGCCTAAGAAGGGAACGACATGGAGCCAGGGAAAACACGGCAGTGGCTGCCCACGCGGTGGAGAGTACGAGGGTTGACTGGTTCGGCTGCCGTCACCGGAAAATAACAGGAGGTGTGGGTGAGTAGAGGGATAGACAGGCCAGGGATGCGAGTATGATGGGGCCGTGAGGCCTGCCTGGAAGCACTACCGGCCACGGGAGGCGGGAGCAGGCGGTTCCGACGGCACTGGTTTGGGCAGCTGGGGCAGGAAGATCAGAGACTTAAGAAGCATGATTGCCGTTAGATTGACATCTAACGGTCTGACACTGGTAGAGTCGATTGTTGACTAAGTTTCTTTTTGAGAAACCTTGTGTACGCATGAACTTAGTAGGCCCACAAGTCAGCCTCCAAATCTGTGGCAGACAACATAAATCCCATTTGCTATTTTTTATAATTTGCAGCCCATTTGCTAATTCTTAAGTAATTTATTACAGCCCATTTTCTGCCCAGGACCACGGTCAAAAAGTTCAACCTTATTTTGCATATTTCGATGGAGTCCGAACTGTTGTAATTTTGAAATGATAACCATTTTAAAAGAAATTATTGATTTGCCAAAAAAATTGTTTTGTTTTTATAAGCAAATAAGACGTGGGACAATTGAGTTGGTTGAAGGGAAAACCAGTGGTAAAAAAGTCAGCGCTGGGTGGGAAAAAACAAAAATAAGGATGTAAATATGAAAAGGGAATTTTATGTGTTTTCAATATAATGATACGTGTATATGAACTAGTAAAACTATAGGTAGAGATTAGCAAACGGATGCAGGACATGCGTTTCAAGAGGATAATAGAACTGGGCTGTGTGTTTGATTCAGTAAAAAAACTGCCTGCGGATGTTGTAAGACAAAATATAACTAACGCTGGCGGGCCAGAGGCCAGTAGATACCTGCTTGATCTTTGTGCCCCGTTGTTGTCATGGGCTAGGCCTGTTAAAAACAAAACCAACCCTGGACAGTCTACAACCCAGTTGAAACTTGCTCGACCTGAAAAACAATATACGTGCTCAATAAACGAGAGAATTCTGCAAGTACAGACTGATAACTGGGATGCAGCACGGATATTGTTTTTTTATCGTGATAATAAGTGCATGCACTTGTTTCAAAAAAATTGGAGAACTGGGAATTCGAACGGCGGGTGCTTATGCTACCCATCAAATAAAAATCAGGTGCCTGAAAATTCGTTTCGAAACAAATGATTCAGCTTTATATCCACGTCGACCCTCGGCATGATGGTTGGAAGCAAATGCAAGTTCATACCAAAAGATTGTTAACAACAATACCAACTTGCGGACGACAAGGTAGTACAACTACCAATACCAAACTAAGTTATAATCTTTTTACTCCTAGCCCTAGTGTTCGTCTGGTAGAAAATCTTGCAGAGGACCAGCTCCCGCTCCTTCTCTTGCTCCAGGTCCCCGAGGTGGTACTGGTGCATCACCCAGTTGGTCCTCTGCTGGTCGAAGTTCTTGTTGGTGTGTAGCACCAGAACCTTTTTTGCTGCCCGTCTGCCGGCCGTTGACCATCACCGGCAAGATATTGCCGGTCTTGTGCCACATCACGTGCATGCCGCACTCCGACTGTATCTTGCGATGCGTCCACGTGTCCCTTTTGAATGCCCTGGAATTGCGCTGGAAGAAATGCTTCCTTAGGCCACTCAGTGTGATACCTGCAGTATTGTGGAATACAGGTTTTAGTGTACCTAGTTGGCATTTTCATAACATCTTTGGCATGTTGCAGTCACTTGTTTCACTTTTTATTAACTGTCAAATTGTAATAGCTTCGCCAGGTCTGCGTCTAAAAATAAAAATAGAGCTATAAACAAAGGAATATGTTTGTGCAAGTAGACGGCCGATCGGTGTCTTACCTGGAAGTTTCTCAGGTTGGGTGTACCATATGCCGTGCTCGCTGTCGATGGTTGGTATGAACAAATCGATGAGAGACTGAAATCTCGCGCTGTCAGCACTCACTTTGGCCTCAAGGTGCTCGATCAGCTCCTGATCCGTGGGATCGAACTTGACGCCAGCCGGCAGCACCGGCCAATCCTTCTTCGACTTGCATCGGTAATTCCAGTTATATGGTACTCAATGTATGATCAATCGACTGTTTTAAGTGAATGATGAAAGATTTCGACAGATAAGTTGTACTCCAAATCTGAAGTCCAGAATACCCGAACACGCCGCCGGGATTCTTGTGTCACCTCACGCGCAGCATGTTGTCACGTCAATTAAATGTGTGGACATGATGAATAATTTGACCGACGTATACTAGTACTGCTACTGTACTACTTACTAGTCGTATTTAGTGTCACAATTTATACATAGGTTTATCTAACAAGTACGCACTTGAAGCCTAACTGATATATATGGCTTCTGCACAGCATCTCCATCATCATTATCAGTACATCCTACGCAGGTGAGTTAGGATGCACTTGATCCCAGGACGGTATCTATCCTTCAAACCAGAGGAGTGCTTCAAACTAACAGCAGTACATAATATCCAACAAAAGAGGGTCGTGCTACAGTAGCAGAATACATGGCTCAGTCTAGATATCAACACGAATCAAGTTGTGCATATTTGTTGCTGGCATGAACCACATCGCCGCATGTCGGGTTTAAAAAGCCATCCATCGCATGGAAGCTTGATGCCTTTCACACACTGAAGATTATCTGGCAACAAGCTGTGTCGACGAATCTCTGGATATGGTGATTCATGAAACCCATGGTATGATGTGTAAACACAGCCCCCCTCGTGAATGGAAGTGCATAGCATAGTAATCATCACCGGTGATATGATCGATGATTGGTTCGATGATCGGATAATTGAGCCCGAGGAACAAGGAGTGGTTGCCGAGGCTGTAAACCCGCCTCCAGTTGAATACGCCTGGCCCAACGGAGCTGTGATCTTTCTCGAACACGAAGCAGCCATAGCCATCAATGTCACGAACGCCCCATGCATTGTACTGCATGTAGTTTGATGTAATGGTTTGGTCAATTTGGTACGTGCGAATGAGCATCAAATGACCACTGTCAGCTAAACGAGCGATAAACCACCACCCATCGGCTGGTATGATTCCAGGTCCTGGAATCATGAAGGGCAGCGCATTTGCGTCTGCTGCAACAATTCAAATTGGAGACCAAAAGGACAATAAACAATCATGTTCAGAGTATGTGTGGAATTAAGATTATTATAACAATGACACATATCATAGACAGAGAATTGCAATGCCGTGGTCATAATCATACCCCAAGTTAAAAAAATAAGCCAATGGCTTTCATATTCTAGCAATATGTCATGGTTCAAACATCATGTAACAATGAGTGGAAAACAGCTATGACAATGCCTACTCATATTCTACCATAGCACTTACTAGTACTGTTCTCATATCAACTCTAAGCAATAACATGCGTTGTTATAAAAATCTTGTAAACGAGATTAACATATAACAATCATGATGTTATGCTCATAATATGTATTCTAACAATCATTAGATGCCAATTGTTCTCATATCAACTCTAACAATAACATGTATGGTCATAAAAATCTAGGAAATGAGAGGAACATATAGCAATGATGTGGTTATAGACATGCTATGCATTCTAAATTTGTAACAAATGAACAGACAGTCGTATTCATAAGGTAAAGATGAGATGAGATAGAACAATTACACGATGATAGATTCCACCAGTATAGGCAGCCAATCTGTGCGTCGACCGCGTAAACGATGCCATCGTGCACTATAGCATCAGACAGGAATGTTGCCTCAACAGGATTGATGATGAGCCATAACCATGTATGGCGACCAGATTCCAGATAGACTAATCCCATGTTGAACAAGGCAATGAGCTTTTAATCCATGTAGTCTTCTGATGGTGTGGGCACTTCGCAGATTACAACTTTCTGCAAACAGAGGTCGAGCCAAAAGCTTGACGCGTCTCGTGCGTAGTAGGCAGGAGTGTCCGGCGGGCCGCGAGGCTCGATGGCAGCGGTATCCAACAATGGAAGGGTGATCTCTCGCTGGGTGTAGATATCCACGAGACACTACGGACTACCGGTGTGGTGGATGATGACGATCCAGTTGGCCTTCATGCCCGCCCAGTAGTGTCCGCACATGAAGGACATGTGGACGGGTAGTGGTAGCATGTCAAGGGGCACCACGGCAACCTCCGTAGGATCGTCAAGTTGGTGTTTGGGCCACCTGCGAGGATCGGGCATAAGCAAACAGGGTGTCTTGAAAAGAGGCGGCCGGTTGCAGAAGAGTAGACGGTACAAAGACACCGAGCATGCGGCCAGACGGACGGTGCTGAGTAGGTCCATACGACTATAGATCTGCTCCAAGAGAACATCGGGGAGGGAATTCCAATCACGGCTCTGCGTGAGTCGGTTCTGCCATTGGGGTTTTCGGTGCCTGCGAGCTAGCGGGGAAGTGGATTCGGGCGGGCGAGCGAAGAAGCTTCTCCTCGTGTGGCCGAGCAGTGAGCGGGGGGATATGGTACGCGCGAGCTACCAAGGAAGATGGCGCGGGCGGGCAAGCAGTGAGCGGGGGTAAATGGTGTGCGGCCGACGATGGGGAAGAGAGGAGGAAGAAGAAGAGAGGAGGAAGAAGAAGAGATGGCAGTACTGGGTAAGGCTGATTTAGTAACACCAACATGCTGGTTCAGCTTATTAATTACGTGTCCCATCTGCTGCAGCGTGTATTGTCACTTCACTGCAAAGAATAGTTGAATAGTTCTCTCTGACCGAGATGGGGAATAATGGATCGCGAGGACTTCCTTTCTACAGTATCCCTATGCCTCTACGCTCACTTCATTCATTTTGCTCCATACCTAGTCACTTGTTGAAATCTGTAGAAAGACAAATACTCCGTATTTGGGAACAGAGGGAGGCTTTTACTCCGTACTATTTGGGAACAGAGGGAGTATCACTATATGGAGGGAACAGAGGAAGCTTGAAATATGAACATGTCAATGGGAGGGAGTAAGCCCCATGCATGCATGCATGCATGCAACATGCAACACTCACACGTACACATGGACGCATGCAACACTCACGCACCCATGTGGCACACAACACACGACGCAACACACATGCTCACGCACAAGTGCTCAACCTACTCCCTACGTCCGTGAAAGACTGTACATTTAGAGATTTACACATTGACCAGGGCATAATTAACGCCCAAAAGTAGCAGACTTATGTGTGCATGCGACCATTGAGATAAGAAGATTAAATGAAGGTTGTTGCATGCTGTAATTAAGGATAGACATGATGCCTATACCTACAGCACAAGTTGGTGCATTAGTCAATCAATATCGATTTAGATTAAAGGCTAAATGCATTGGAAGTGTAGATGTACATCATGTAATACACTCTTTGTTTTATAGCCGATGTACACTCTTTGTTGGAAGACCGAGGGAGGACACGTGCATGCACTCACATACACAGCCAGGGCGGTTCGCGCGCAAGGGTTGGACTCGTGTCGCGCCTGCGTAAAGTTTTGTTTAACTGATTTCTTTGCTCTGCCAACTGACAGGTGGGACCCAGAAACCAGGTGACAATTTAACCAGTCAACAAAGTGCCACGTCGACTATGTGGCCGGTCAGTAGGGTGCAATACGGTGCTCTACGATGAGCTAGTGATCGTATAATTGCCACAAAACTATATATAGTGACCGTAAAGAGCGTATTGTTACATGCGTTGACCGCCAGTGTATTTTTCTCGTTTCAAATTAAGCCATATTAATCGTAAAGGACGCAGTATGGACTACTACTACTAGTACTAGTACTGCTTTGATGTGTCTCGTCAACTCGTCGAACGAGGAGAAGCTTGCTTGCTACGCATCTCCCTCGCCCACGCGCGCGGTGGTTCGCAGGACGAGGAGAGGGTTTTGACTATAGCGCCCTCTTCCTCTCCCTCTCCCTCTCCCTCGCTCTCGCGGTGGACGTGCAGCAGTTCAATCGGTGTCAGATTGCCAGAAGCATATTGTACTGTAGTATCATCATTGTTGGACCTTCCGAAGGGCGAAGAGCCAAGTGCAAGGTTCACACGTGTACGAACTGTTAACCTCCCGAAGAGGCAAAGAGCCAAGCACAAGGTTTTATAGGAGTTGTCGTCCTAGTAGGAGTGTACTACAACTATAGCGAATGATGCTACTGTATGATGCCGCCACGTCACGTATATCCAAAGCTGTGCCACCTTTTTTTCTCAAAGAGCGTGTTGGAGCCCATGCAACAACCACACAAGTTGCACGTACACATAACACATTTACTAGTAATAAATTCTAAAGGACAAATGCCAGTATGCCACACAAGTTCATCTCCAATTCATGTGATAAATTTGTGCACGACTAATCTACATATATTCACAGCGCTACCGTTCACAATTATCGTACTCCACTTACACGTTATAGATGGGCTACATGTCCTCCTCCAGGTTCCAGTCCCAGGTGTTCTTCATGGATGGCACGACCCATAGCGGTGGGCAACGGGAATCATTGTCGCAGCTTTCTAGTTCGGTTCCACACGATGGAGACTCATCCAAGCTGACGCGGCATAAATCAGGGATAGCGTGTCCCAGCATGTCGTTCATCCGGCGGTGCGCACTGAAGACATAACCATGCTTCATGAACGGCAGGCCTTCCGTGTCGTGCACGGAAGGTGGCATCCGCTTCACAATGGGGTAGCTGTCCTTGATGAAAAGTGAGTACTCTCCAAGAGTGTTCCTCGGCACCCACATAGCATTACGGGGGTCCAACTCGGCGTCGTTCATCTGGTACACGCGGCATCCCAGATCTGGAGACATGGTGACATACATAGTCAAGGTCCATGCATAATAATGCTGTGCTCAAATATGGTGGTCAGTAATACTGTGCAACAAATAGTACTACTCCGGTATAGAGGAAGTAAAATAACCGGCTTATTATATATAGCCACTCTTGGCTACATGGATGAGATAGTAAGACATGGAAAAACAAAAATGGTGGCAGCTAGTGGGTTCAAGTCTTCAAGGGCCTAGCTAGCTATATGCGTCCTCCAAGGTAAAAAGTACTCCTACTAGTACTACAAAGTCTAGTACAACAATGAAAGAGAAGGCGAGAGGGTTAAAAAATGGAATACCTGGGTAGATGGTGACGGCCCGATCGTGGTAGATTGTGTGACCATGTTGCACATCAGTGGTACCATGGGTAACGACTGCTAAGATAGTTGATCCCAATATGCCAAAGTCAGCTATAAGGTTCCAGGTTAGACCGAATCGTGGATGCAAATGCACATCCAGGATCAGCGATCTTATTTTGATCGGGGGATGACTGGTCCCTGCAAAATAATGGAGTACCGTTAGGGATGCAAATGATGGTTTGTGCATTCCGTTTGTAATCTCCTGTACTGTAGGATGGCAACCAGATGAAACAAGTCCCCTGGCTTGTCACCGCGAAGATGCGGCCTAGATGGCGCACGGCATCTTCGAACGTGTAGGGGTACAAATCTGCCGCCGCCAACATGCGCCAGCCTCTGCCGTTACTGCCTCTTGCATTGATGGCAATCCTTATGTCGAACACCGCGATGAGATAGTAATTGTCGTAGCCGCGTCGCTTTGTCGGCAGGTCTGCAATTGCTATCTTCTTCAATCTCATGTAGGCATCATCATACGTATTCAAGCCCAGCCGGTCTAGAAGGCCGATCCCAATGGTGGAGAAGGGGTCTACCAGAACGGCCGCACTGCTGTGGATGTTGTGCAAAATGATGGTGGTATCCGTCCGGAGGTATGCAAGCCAATCTTCGTTGGCGCCGACCCAGACCTATATATATATAAGACGGTGGGCAGCGGAGAAATTACGGGATGGAAATGGAATAACTAAGTACTACATGATCAAACTCCATTACTGACCTGCTCTTCGGACAAAATCCGACTACCTCTCAACGTCGGCAACTCTAGCGGAGTCAACGTGCAACCATGGCCAGGGAGCGGTGGATTGTTCGAAGGATTGTCCCATAGAAGAACCTTCTCCTCGAGGACGCATGGAAGACCAACAAGCATGGCCTGTTTAAGCAGCGTCTTGAAAAAGTTGGTGCAGGAATCACCGAGTCTTGCGGCGGTGAGGACGTCGGAGTGGCGTGCGATTTCTCCCACAGGATCGTCGTCCAAGGTCTCCCAGCCCCGACGAGGAGGAGAACCGCCTGGCGAATCCATGGGAGCAGCGACGAACTGCCTTCTCTTCGGGGGGAGGAGAACTGGCGAGGAGGAGATAAGAGAATAGTAACCGTAGGGCCTCTTCCCTTCCAACTGTAGATCGTTCCTCGGCGAAGGGGTGAGGCTATTATTTACTACTAGTACCCCCTCCGTCCAGGTGCATAGGGCACCTAAGAAATGGCACCGTGAACTAGGCATATGTTGATTGGACGCTCATCACGTTTTTCTCCCCCTCTAGTTAATCCCGCATTAAGTGTAATGATGGTAGGACTAACCATGCATAGGCTAACGGATTGTTTCACACAATTCTTTAGGTCCAGCTTGCATGCATGCAAAGAAAAAGTAAATGGTAGAGGCGGCTGATTGGTTTGCATATGGAAGGGAGATAGATGTGAAGCTGAAAATGCTAAGTGCATTGGGGTAGGCATACGAGTCATTAGTGCTAACTAATGAAGGGCGACTAATATACTTGCAAATCCTAAATTCTCTTAGGTGCCTTATGCACCTGGACAGAGGGAGTACTAGTACTAGCATTATGGAACATTATGGGATTGCATTATACTGTAAATAATAGCACTAGTAAGAAATTTTTGACACTAGGTAGTAGTTTTTGGCGTGGATTAAGAAATTTTGGGTATGTTTTTGCCATTTTTTGTACATGCCAACTAGTGTCAAAAAACGTCTTACATTATGTGACGGAGGAGCGTACTCGTACTGTAGCAGTACTAGTACTACTTTTCTCAACTAGTAGTGCGATGTACTGTACTTCTAGTCTAGTCTAGTATAGTGCACCAGTTTTGAACTCTTAAATCTCAGGGCCAAGGAGCTACAGTTGGAAGTGGAGGGTACTACTGTTCTCTAGAACCATCGTTGTACTATCAACGCAGGGGAAGTACACCTGCGTAGTGGCCTAGTGGGTACTCTCGGTGCTCTATTCAGCCGCTCCTCTCAAGTAGCTGGCCTACTCAACCGCTGCTCTCACGCACACACTAGCAGCCTGTTTATCAGCGACGGTTACTGCGGGGGCAGAACATTTGAGTTATTTGATACAGCGAGACTAGGCTTTTCGCTTCCATTTGTGGAGGTGTAATGGATCTCGTCGAACTTTGTTAGTATTTCCTTCTTTATGAATGAGATGAAGCAAAGCTTTTGCCTCCGTTTCAAAAAAACACGTCAAGAGGAATTTCTTTTATAGTAGAGCCGATAATGGAGTGAAGTCCATGTGTGCAACGCCACAAGCTACAGAGTAGTAGTAGAGCACTTTACGTACAAAGCCATATTGCACAGTTCCCAATGCCCCGCCAGGCTTTTCCGGCTCCTCGGGCTTAATTGGGAGGCGCTAGTTTAAATATGCTACTAGCCGATGAGGAAGCTGCAAGCGAGGTGCGGCTAGGGCGAGCACGCGAGCCACGGGATGCTGGGAAGGAAAACTCGTTCACGTGGCTAGGCTGTCTAGTGCACCCAGATTGTGGGGCCGCACGTCCGTTTGACTTCAAAACTCAAACTACCCGTGTAAAATATTGGCTCGCAGCAAAGTGTAGTAGTACTATTTTTAAAAAAAAAGGCCACCGTGCGTTCGGCCGGGATCGAACCCACAAAACGAGGTATACACTCCTGCGACCACTAGTAGTACTCGTTGGAGTACAACGCAACCTAGAATCGCCTTCTGTCGCTAGTAGTATGTACATTGTTCCTTACAAGAAACCCCTAAGAGCATGGTTAATAGTATAGCCAGTTGCTGGCTATAAGCCAGTGCCATGTCATCTACAGCCCATCTTATAGCCAACATGTACAATAATAGATCAAAAGAGTGTACTACTTTTTTATTATGTGGCCCACTTCTCATTCTCACAAAGTGCCTAGGAGCACATGCTAGAGCTGGCTCTTCACGAAGAGCCCGCTTACCTTCTCTCTCCTCTTCTCTTTCCTCCAACTAAGCAGAAATATACTAGTTTATTTCTTATAGCCCGCTGACTCAACTCTATTGTACTTGCTCTAATAATGCAAGAAACCGCTAAAATGCCAAGAAACTACTACCACTTGCATACGTGGCAGACTTAAGATAAGACTACCTTATCAACCATTGTACATGCTCTTACTAACAAAAATCCTCAAGTGACCTCCTACCTCCGGCCCGTCCACCTAGTCATCCTCGGCCATGGGACGCAGCTACCGCTGCCGGCAGAAGGCGAGGTCAAAATCGCCGGCGGTGCAGAGCCATGTTGCGGCAGCCCGGATGCTAGCTCCGTCCGGCGTTCGTGGCCGCTAGCTAGCCAAGATAGCTCCGTCCAGCTGCTTGTCTGCAAGGTTTGCTAGCTAGATTGGCACGGCAGCGCGGCGGCTTGCTCGCGCGCGCCGCGCTAAGGCCAGCCATCTGGCTCGAGCGAAGGCCAGCGCGGCGGCTTGCTCGCTCGTGAGTCACGCTTGGGCCAGCCTACCAACCCGTGTAGAGGCCAGCGCGGCGTCCGGCCCATCCGGCAGAGTGGCGGCCAACTCACTCATTACCGGCACCACCGACGAACACGCATCAGTACTGTTTGAAGTAATGTTCAGGAAAAATAATGATTTGAGGGGGAATAACAGGATAGAAGGTCAGATGTGGGTCCCTCGTGTCAACGGTCAAACAAAATGTGTTGGTTTAAGCTGCCTCGTCAGCACGGACGTATGGGCCAACCCTACCATAAATGGGTTTAAACGAACCTAATCGGTAGGAGTACTAGGTAGTTTTTGGCGTGGATTAAGAAATTTTGGGTATGTTTTTGCTATTTTTTGTACAATAGATTCTTCCTAGGGCTGGTTGAAAGTGCTAGTTTTTTGTTAAATACTCTACATATTGTAAGTAGGAGTGAAAGTTAAGCTTTGGAAGCCAATAAGCAAGGCTAGTTACATAGTGCATATGTGTACATGATTGAAAGTAAATATCAACCATGAGTGACTAATATCTTGATGGAAAACTCGAAACTATGGAATACTAGGGAAAAATGCATGGTTGGAAATACTAGCAATGTTCATGTTCGTTGCAATGAATCATAATTAGAATAATACTTATTCACAAACTTGGTACAAAACACTCTAATTTTGATATACATATGTCACTAGAGATATATTATGTTTCAATTAGAATATATTCCTTGGGCTGTTTTGGTGAGGTCAGGGAGGGATGTGGTTGGTTTTAAGATACTAATTATGGGTTTTTCTGCAAATTGGTAGACAAGTGGGATGTTGGTGAGAAAAGGTAACAACTTACCTCACAATCGTTAGATGTAGATATAATGGTCAAAAACGACGAATGGCGAACACACCAGCATCACCAACTTAGTCTTGTGTAGGAGTACTAGCAAGATCCGTGCATTGCACGGAACATCAAGATGCATTTTTTTATAAAACACTTGTTGTGATTGCCCCTTGCAGGAGTAATCCCATGTGTAAAAACTAATGATATCTCGAGAAATATGAGATAAGGTGAAGAGGCGTGGGGTGTGGTGGTGGTTGGTGGTCGGACTGAGCGGAGGCATGGGGATTGACGACACCGGCAGCGGCCACCAGGCCAGTTTGTTCCATAGGCTTCCGTTCTTAATTGCTCAACAATGAGGTTTGTTGGAGATAAGGATGAACGAGGGAAGGCCTTGTCTGCAAATGTGGAGAGGGGTGCGGGTATCCTTTAGTTTAAT
This sequence comes from Triticum urartu, assembly GCF_003073215.2. Lineage (NCBI taxonomy): Eukaryota > Viridiplantae > Streptophyta > Magnoliopsida > Poales > Poaceae > Triticum > Triticum urartu. Next base: position 82,043,634 of record NC_053023.1, read on the forward strand.
TTCCATCCGTCAGATATAGATCGGACGGTCTATATTGCAAGATGGCACACGTACCATCATCACGAACTTGGTTTTTTATAAGAGAATAAATATAAGTATGGAGATACAAACATATTATCGATACTTGCTTCCGTAAACTAGCATCTACATTCTATTCAACGCCTCGGCATGTGGGGCCTTAGCACAATGACTTCTCGACTGTGTAAAACAAAGATTTTTCCCGTCGCCGACAAGGAGGGGGTGACGGCGGCGCGCGGTTTGGCTTGCTCTAGTCCTAGTAGTCATACTAGGTGGTCTAAGCACGTGTAGATTTATTCTTTTTCACGTCTCGTGTTCGCCGTACTGCCACGACTGTTGATGAATAGACGGTAAGTTATTCACGGGGAAACCCTTGTTGAGCGTGTTTGCGAGAGAGAGAGAGAGAGAGAGAGAGAGAGAGAGAGAGAGAGTGCGTGTGTGATATGTTAGAGACTGAGGCAATGATAACATAGTCTTTGTGTCTATGTGTGTGGAGGATAGAGAGAAACATGTACATGGGGCTTTGTGTTGTGTAACGTGGAGACACATATACATAATTAGAGAGTGAGTGTGTGAGATACACATGCGGACATGAGGAGAGATGAGGATCCAGATAAATGGGTGTCTGTGCGTGTTTGTGTGTGTTTGTGCACACGTTTGTGTGTGAGAGGGAGAGAGTGTATGTGGAGTAGAGAGACCACTGGTGATGTAAACCTAGTATAAGGGAAGGGGGAATGGTGTGACATGTGTAGTAGCGAGATAGCACGGGTGCGGGCGGGGGGAGCAGACTATTTGGAAGAGACATTGAGTGTGTGTGTGGGAGAGGGGGTGTGAGAGCGAGAGAAAGAGAGAGCTAGCGATGGAGAGAGAGAGAGAGAGGCGAGAGGGGTCGTTTCTGTCCATAAATGGCGTATAGATAGGGAGACAATGTTGATGTTGTCCGAAATTGGCCTATGAACGGAGACGCAAGGGAAGCGAGTCATTGTGTGTGTGATAAGGACTTCATGAGAGATCTAGAATAGATGGTGTAGAGAACAATGTGCGAATTCGAGAACAATTATACATTAGGGAGCTATGCAAAGAGTCACGACATATATGTATACAGGGAAGGAGCTGGGGCGGGTCCGCATGTGGGAGAGATAGAAAGAGGAGAGTGGTGCACAAGGAGACAAAGTGTGCTTGTTTGCAGTGGGGTGGTGTGTGAGGTGAGTGCGCGAGAACCACATAACTAGGGAGATAGACGTTTGGGGACGACGTTTTGTGTGTATGGGAAATATACACTCTACATAGTGCGTGTGCTTGGGTAAGAGAGATAGCGGGAGAACTAGAGAGTGAGGGAAGAGATGTGTGCATGCCCGAGCGACAAAGTGATAGAGACCTATGTTGGGGTCCGGACTTTACTAGAGAGAGGGGTGTTAATGTGCTCGTGTGTTTGTGTTTGGGGGAGAGAACGACTTCTCTATGTGTGTGTGTGGTGGTGGTGGGGGGGGGGTGACTTCAGATAAAGAGTGAGGTGTCTATATTTGAGGGACTTTAGCGTAATTGAGATATTGTGCACTCATGGTTGATCAATTTGTTTCACAGTTTGTACTATGAGATAACGATACTTTTGAACATGCGTGATATACCTTGATGTACCAGAATTACAAACCTAAGATTGGAATTTTGGAATTCGACTCCATCATTAGCTTTTGTCATTCATTTAAATGGAGGTACATTTTTTAAGCCGGGATTTCGTGATTCCAAATTCATATATCAAACCTAGAGATATACACATGCGGGCATGTTCAAACTTTATAATCATCCACTTTATTCATACACATACACATTTTTGCTTTTGTCATCATATTTAGGATAAACACATTTGGAATTTTATTTGAATTGGACCGTATGATGGTATTTGCTTGTAGTAGCTCAATGATCCATATTTGAATTGAATGGACAATCTAAGTTTCGAGTTGGAGACGTTGATTTTCAAAACTTGCACATTTTTTTGCGTGCAAAACAAACAAATTGTCGGCCATGATATCATAGTCGGCCGTACGAGAGCAGAATACTTATAATTTTAGGCACCAAAAGCTTTCAAACTTCCCGCTCACATCGAAATATCACGCGCACAAAAGTTTAGCCCTACGATATTCCTGTTTTACCCCTGTCACATGAACGGAAAAGGGCTGCTTTGGTAACTCCATTGTTTTCCCCTCTTTGCCCCCAAAATTCTTCCCCAGAGCCCCTCCCCTTCCCCTCCCCGACCCCCCCCAACCACGGCAAGCCGCCGAATCTAGTCCTCCGCCGCAGCGGTGGACCTCACACCCCGCCGGATCTACCTTCCGCACCTTGGAACCCCCAACTGCCAACTCACCACTTCACCGGAGCCGCTTCAGGGACTGGCTTATCCACCGCTCTAGATCTCCTTGACCGCCATCATGGTCCACTGCACTGGATCTGCTTAACCGGCGCCCTCGTCCACCACAGTGTAGGCCCTTCACTGACTCCCTCGTCCGCCCCTTCGCTGGCCCTTCATACAAGCCCTCGTCCGTCGCAACAGATCCGCCTCACCGAAAGCACTGTACAACACGCCCGCCGAAGCCTTCGTCCACTACACCAGACCCGCTCCACGGACGCCATATTCAACTCCACCGGCCCTGCTTTACCGACGTCGCAGTCTCATCGGGTTATTTCGATTTGTACTCCTTCGGTTTTTCTCTTTATCGTACAACTGTTCACTTACCACAGATGAGCTTTCTTGTATGTCGACAGGCGCCGCAACCGTAGCACCGGAGCCGCTTCAGCGACGGCGACAGCCGACCCAAACTCAACCGCAACACGAGCACCATCGATGATCCTTAGCTATCAAGTATGACAACGATACCCATACGCCGCCAAGAATCAGGTACTATTATCCAACGGCTGGCGCCTACGTTCACTTTCCTAGCATAAGCACCGCACCTTTAATTTCTTCAGGGCATCATTCAGTTTTTCATGAGACGCGTTATTCTGCTTGCACCTGTAGGGCCATACTTCTGGCAGTGAACATGTTACATGTGCTAAATTACATACCAGTGCACATATAGTTAATATGCTTTAGTTTTGTTCTGATGCCACCTGTTGGTTCCACCAGACTGCTTAATGTTCTCTATGCTTAATTACACATCAGCAAACTAGCATGTGGTTCCGCTACTTTTTGTTTGTTTTACCCTACATTTTCTGATGCTAGCTATTACATCACTGCTCCGAGCCTCTGTTCATTACTTGTTTGTGTGTTCTTGATCTTCTCAAGTTGCATGACTAATTTGATGCTTCTATTAATTATGGAGTTGCCAACCCCATCAAGCAAAATATTTGTTCTTTTGGGGCTGGCACCTCGAACAAGCATAAAAATAGAGGAAAGCAGATATATTGTTGTGTATGCACACACCCTTCTTTCATTAGTTTAGATGAACCATTGATGATCAATTCGGACCAGTGCATGTGATTAATATTAATTTTACCTAAATAGATGGTGCAGAATAAACTACAACAACTAGATTTGCAACCACGGGATGTTGACGATATCTTCAAAGAACATTGCAACAGCAGCTAGACTTCACAGCAACATATGGTAAGCCAGTGTGTTTTAGTACATGTGAAATGTAATGCGAGTGGGATGCTTTCTTGGCTTGTGCCCTCAACGTGTAATCCTACCGAATTACAAATAGTTCAGTTGTCTGCTTTGATGTATTGCTTGATTCGAATGCTTATTTGTTGTTACGCTATACCTGAGTTGGCCAATATGTCAACAGTGCCTGCTGTACTATCGTAAAGAAATGCATGCCTATTTCATTAGAGTCCTTAACTTTTCCTCTCAACTTCATCACAAGACTGTCTTCGTAGTTTATATGAGGCCACACTATTAAGTGCTTTCTCAGATTATTTCAACTGCTTAGATGCCTTGGCAACTTAAATATAGTGGTTGTACACTCCCTTTCAACTAGGGATGTCAACTGGGTCCCGTTTAATCCCAATTAAAGTCCACTAGTGGTATGATAGTTCAAAAGAGTTTTTGTTTTTTGAGGAAAATGAACTAGGGAGGTAGCAAAAACTAACTATATGGGACTGGCGGATGTCGTTTATTTGCCACTTACATCCCTAGTTTCATCGTACCATTTTAATTTCTATTCGGCTGATGCTGCTTCAAACCATTTAAATATAGTTTGCCATGCTCGGCAATAATTCGTCTGTCGTTTACCATGTAAGCTTACTGCCTGGATCATACGATAACTATCTCTTACTGATGTCCAGCGAAAACCTTTCAGGATGTCGTTCATACTAGGACACAATGTACAACCCCAGAATCTATTTGTGGAAGCAGTGCGCCATCCATGTTACCAGATGGTAGCAGTTCAGAGGCAACACCGCCGGAGAGCAGTCTGAGCACGGATATTATAGTGCTTGAGGCTCTACTAGAGGCAAAAAGAGATGGTGTGGCTGCCATGAATGAGGTAATCTTTATCTTGAGGCTGGAAATTACGGAATTAGCGGCACACATTATGCAAGCAAACCAAGAATTGGAGGAAGTAAGAATGTTGCATTTGAAGACGGAGGAGGTCCTGCTGTTTCTGCTATCTGAAGCCCAAGGTAATCCCGGTTATTCTTTAGATACTAGTTGAAATTGTCATTAGATTATTGTACTTGCATGTTGTGTCATGTCTCTAAATGGATTATGTTGCAAGACTGTTGTCCATGTGTTGTAATGATTCGGATTTTTTAGGTGAGGTAATCCTCAGTACTTGTATGATTGACATAAGGTGAACTGTTTTTCGTGTGAGCATATTGTATTGGATGAAATAACTGTTTGACTCAGAGTGTATCCAACCTACTGAATTCGAAGATCACGGCATTTCTAAATCATAATCATATACAAAGGTGGAATAAATCTTTGTTGTGGTTTTGAAAAAATAAATAACAAAACATATAATTATCTGTGGATATTCGTAATCGAATACAAACTGGATTTGAATTTAGTTTGCCAGGTCCCAGGGCAAACGTGAATGCTAATTCTCCTAAGTTTTGAACGAAGCAGCTAAACACCCACTATAATTTGTGGGCTGCCCGAAGCAAGTGTTTGCGAGATGGAAATTACTGTCTACCCCTAACACTTGACATCCTTATCGACTGGATTTACACTGTTGTCGATAGGGGTAGACTAGTAACTTCAATCAGACGTGACACGATGGCCTCTAAGCCCATTCAGACACGGTGGGCGCCAAACGTGGGCGGCAAAACAAATTTGATTCAAGCTCGCCGAAAGACATGTGTCTCTTCCTCCATTTCCCATTCATACACGGTGGGCGGCAAAACAAACTCTCCTCGTCCGAAATCGATGTAGGCTAATATTTTAAATAGGGGCAGATGTGTAACTTCCATCAGACGTGACACAACCGCCCTACCTGTCAGCCCCGTTCATACACCGTGGGCGCCAACCGTGGGCGGCAAAACACCCTCTCCTCGCCCAAAATAGTTACCGGCAAATATTTGGGAGATGCGAGATTACCGTATCCCCAACCGATGCGATGTCCGAAATTTTAAACGGAGGATAAGTTCTTAAATTTCCCCCATTTCAGAGAAGCGCGTCCCAAAGTTTGAGATCCCCCCTCCCCTCCATTTCCCCATTCATACACCGTCGGCGGCACGACAACCTCCGCACTGCGGCCAGCCTCCTCCGTCCGCCACCCCATCCTCCACCTTGCCGGAGCCGCTACCCCTACCCCGTCGTCCACTGCAAGAGATGGACGTCTCTCATCCACGGCGCTGGACCAGGATCCTTTCATCGCCTCCTCTCGCTTCATCGGCGCCGTCGTCCACCTTGCCGTTGCCACTCCTACGACCGCCTCGTCCACGGCAATAGGATATATCCCCCGACCCGGCCGTCTGCCATCTAAAGTCTTCTTCTCTGCCGCCGACAGCCATCGCACCCGCAGCACCCTCAACGTATCAGCATAGGCCTACACGGCGTCGCAAGAGAGGGGGTACTCTTCCATATGTGCTTAAGTTATTGATCTCACTCGGAAAATAGATCGTAATTTTTTTACTGTACTTTTCTTGTCCATACCAAATCGTAGTGGCTAGTTGAAAGCAAACATTGGTTGTGAAGTAGCTTTGTCTGGTTTGCACCTTCAGATCCGCCATGGCACGGGCACTATACTCGTAAAGCTTATGGTTCCCCCCTTTATATTCACTACCATCATCGTAGGTGCTTCGTGTCGTGCTAGCACTGCTCCTTAAGACCTCAACCCAAAGCTTACGTGTTGAAATACGAATCTGATATGATGCTCATATCACTAAAACAGAGAATGTTTAATTGGTCACCTAATGTTCCTATATTCGTTTCGAAAAGCATGTGCGCCACCCACTGGTCCAGCTAGTTCCACTTTCCTGATTTTTCTCTTGATGCTTAGGGTTTTCCCCTTTTATCTACTCTACTATGATCTGCGTAGGTGCTTTATGTCGTACTAGCATTACTCCACCCTTCAAGATAAACAACACAACACTCAGAATTCGAAAGCTTAGTTGTTCAAATATGATTGTGATATGATACTGATATTAGTTAACCGACACATTTAATTGGTTAGCTAAAGGTCCCACTTGAGTTTCCAAATGCATGTCGCGACATATAGAGAGACAGCATAATTGCATTTCTTTGTCACTTGTTGACCGTACTTTCTTGTCCATACCAAATCTTAGTTGTTATTTCAAAGCAAACATCAGTTGCTAACTACCCTTTGCGTGGTTTGCAGCTTCAGATCTGCCATCCCACTGCCACGGTCAACATTGTACTCATCATGCTTATGTTTTCCCCATTTTATGATGACCACAATCAGCCTACGTGGATCGTGTCATAATAGCACTGCTCCACCCATCGAGCTAAACAAGCTTAGTTGTACAAATTCATATCTGATAGTACTGCTGATATTAGTAAAACTGAGAGATGTTTAATTGGTTAGCTAAATGTTCCTACTTTAGTTTCGAAATGCATGTGAGCCACATATGGAGAGACTGGAAATAATAGTATTTCTCTGTGCGCTCTGGTTCATCATGGGTGGCCAACCGACATTGTATTGAAAGACTTGTAATATCTTCCATCTGCTTGCTCTTCTGCTCTTCTTTAAGATGATACTCTTCTCTTGCGGTCGACTGGTCAGGTCGAGTTGTTCTCCCTTAGTATATTTTGAATCTGTCAGGTCAGGTCGACTTGTTCTTCTTTACTATATGTTGAAGCTATCATCTGCGAAGTGTCATCACTTCTGGAGCTCTCATATTTTGAGCAGTAGGCCACATTATATTAATGCACACAACAAATTACAGCATGCATGGCATCTTTTAAAAGAATTGCAGAGATAGCACAAAGGGGTTTACAGGGAGGCAGTATTGGATTAGAACTAGTTGTTGGGGCCCGCCATTGCGGGCCTCCTGAGTGTGTGTTTGTGGCGCACTTGCTTGGCTGAAGCACCTCATTGCACCTTTCGTGCATCCATTTTCACACGAATTCACAAACATTTGTTCTCCCGTGACAATGAACTAATGATTGTTAGGCTCAATTTTTCTTGACAAGGACAAAGAGCCACCATCAGTTAGCACAACACCACAATATTTCAGCATTAGAGATCCTCGGATATCAGAACCAAGCAACACAATCAATCCTAGTGTCCCAAAGTTTTGCAAAGCAATGTTGTGGACACTAAAGGATTCAATCTTGCGCCATCTAAGCAGCAAGATGAGAATTAGCTAAACATCAACCTAATATTTAGAAGCGACTGACATGATCTTGAAATATCAACATGTAAATTCTAAAAATCAAATTCCCAGTTAAGAATAGCTGCACAAAATAAGAATTATAGATTCATTTTTTTTATGGGTGAGAATTATAGATTCTTACATGGATGATATATATTCTAATTAACATCTAGTTAGCATAAGGATGAAAATCCATTTGTCTGACAAGTATTTCTAGACTATAATACATGTAGATACATCCATTTCTCCGACAAGTATTTCCGGACGGAGGAAGTATATTCTAACATCCAATTAGGATAAGTTCTACAGCTAAAATATCCATCACAAGAGGTGGACACCCTTTTAATTGCCAGCTTCTATAAGTACTAATAATAATGCTTCATGCAAATAGCTTAGTGCGGCATGCACATTTCTTGTACCATCTTCCAACATAGGAGAGTGCTGCAATCTGTAAGTTCAAAATGTTTGCATCAACCAAAGGTCACACGCATGGTTTTTTCTACTTGTGTGTCTAACATAATAGGTACGAAGCAAACTGAATGTCAGCAAGTTGATTGGCTTCCCTTCAAAGGAACATTGACACCAAACCATCTCAGGCCATCATCGCTACCAAAACAAGTAAATATGCCATGCGCCCCCATGCTGTGAGCAAGCTAGTCCGAAACAGGTCCGCAGGAGTACGCAAACCACACACTGATGAAGTACCAAAGCATAGTAAGATAACAATCACGAAGATCGGATCAAAAACTGCATTTGTACTGACTTATGTTTCTCAATCCAAACCACCAGTCAGAAGAGAAGCTTGGGAAGTTGGGATACTGTTATGGGAGCAGAATGCCCGTGGCCTAGCCAACATATTAGAGATGCGCATATCATTACAGTCATCAATGCTAACTTCCACGGACAAGCTCATGCAATGTTTAGCTGAGAACTGCACATGTTGCAAGATTTATGGACTGTGGTCGATAACAAGTTTACATGAAACAATCCATTGTCATTGCTGTTGATTGGCTACAAAACATTATACCAGCAATTCTTCTGTAACACATCACACGGCAGTATTTCAGTAGAAAATATATGGGCATGCACAAAGAAAGCTACAATCCTAGGATACGGCTAATATGATGCAACTGAGATGCTATTGTTAAATGTGATTAGTTCGGCAAGAAGGCATACCTGATGAATTGGAGGATACATGTGAACCAAACACACAGGGCATTCCAATAGCTCACGCACATTGGTAGAAACTATGAGATTTCGTTTCCGTGAATGCTCGATAACATCACTGACGAGTTATGCGACATCGAACATCTCATTCTTTGGAGGGTCGATAATTTCAGCGTCAATGTTGTCAAGACAGACAGTTAACGACACGACCAAACCTATAGATACAGAATCATCTATGGATGATAAATATTTAGGCTTGGAAGTAAATAAGAAAGATTAACATCATTTTAAAAGACAGGAAACGAATGGCACAAGCAATCAGAGAATAGTGGTGAATAATGGTGACGCTGCTCTGCTCCTAATCGCAAAGCAAAGATCAAACTACTGCAACCAAAGAAGATCTTCTAACTATCAACTCATTTCAAATGCCAAAGGATCTGGGCAGCGGGCCTTTTCTTTGTGAAGAACAACACTGAACCAATGAATAGACCACAATAAGAAGGAAAAAAGAGGGCCAAAACAAAAAGGAAAGGAAGGCCCAACCCAAACAGAGGCACTCAACTCCCGAATGGATGCATGCCGCTATTGCCTGGGTGCAATCAGTACCTGATGACAACACCAGCTGTTGATGCATCTGACAGAGAGCCACCACATGCCACGGCGCTCAAATCCACACAAGAACGCTGCATGTCCACTAACATCATACCCGGGAATAAAGCAGGCCCCACATGCAAACACCCATACCCAACACCCAATCAATAACTCGAAATAGAACGCCGGTGAGCATACAACAAACCGAAAAAATAACCAAAGATGAGATGACCCGAAAAATTATTGAGCTTGTAGTACAAATACCAACTACAAACGCCTTATCACAGCTTATAAGGAAATCATTTCGTCAACCAAGTAGTACAAAAACTAAATACTGTGTAGAAGCTTCTAAGATTGGAACAACTTCCTTGTGTTGTATAGTCTTTGCACTGGGTAATTTGGAACAATTGGTTCAACTTCCATAATTTGGCCCTGCTAACAAATGATTTAATGGATAATTTGGAAGACTGGTGTATCAAATTTACGAGTGGAACAAATTAAAATTTTCAAGACCTGCACCAAAAGATAAATATGACATCATGTACAGGTGTATCAAATTTAACAGTGGGACAAATTAATTTTTTCATAATGATGATACTATAGAATAATGATGACATGATGTACATATTAGCATATGATGTCCACACAGGATACCCGGCTAATAGGATAGAAGCATGTCGCGTACTTTGTATCTCTGGAATTAAACATGGTAATGCTATACAACACAATAAGGCAATAGACTGGAAATCTGATCGGTCTACATGAATACAGTCCAAACTGGACCTACATAGGTAGCTTATACTTCCTCCGGTCCTTTTTACTCTGCATATTAGAATTCTCTGAAGTCAAACTTTACAAATTTTGACCATATTTATATGAAAAAATATCAACATCTGCCATGCTAAAGTTATACAATACGAAACTTTAAGTCATGACACATCTATTGATATTGATTTCAGATTGTGAATGTTGGTACTTTTTTCTATAAAGTTGGTCAAACTTTACGAGGCTTGACTTCAGTCAAATCTTATATGCGAAATAAAAAGGACCGGAGGGAGTATGTACATAGCACATCATTTCAGAAGGCGGGTGGCACGAACTCTGTATTTTCATGACATCTCCAATAGTAAGACACCTTAATCTTTTATCCCCTGTTTTAGGGAGCTTTATGTGGTAACCAAACTTTTGTGTGTACTAAATGCAGATATGAAATTGGTCTTCATGGATGATTTTAACTATGCTCTTCTTTGCACTTTGTACTCAATCTAGATATAAAAAGGTTCCGCTGGATAATACTCTTGCAATAACCGTAAGTTGACATGTACCATTTGTAGAAAATCTGATATTTTGTAAGGTTAGGTGGTCACATGAATATTTGTTCCAGGAAAGTATTGTCAAGATATTTTTGTTCAAGAAAAAAGGTAGTAATATTTTAACTACGCAATAACAAGATCAAATCTATAGATGGTAATATCAATGAATTATGACAATTTTCCTCTGTGGGTCTTCTATTAATAATGAACCGTGTAGAGGATACATCTGAATTGTGCTGACAAGCAGTCCAAATAGTCCAAGTATTGCGATAAGCTCTACCCAATCGTTCTTCTTGATGTAGTATTCCTACATATTCAAGGAACATGCTTATGAGAATTTTGAGAAAATATTGTTGATAGTAGCAAGATACATATAATACATCAAAAACCTCCCCAACATTCCTAAATGCAAAACAGATTGTCCTGGCAATAACAAGAGCATCCCCTAGAAGTGATGTTTTACCTGGTGAGGGAGTCCTGGATTAGGGGGTGTCCGGATGGCCGGACTATACCTTCAGCCGGACTCCTGGACTATGAAGATACAAGATTGAAGACTCAGTCCCGTGTCCGGGAGGGACTTTCCTTGGCGTGGAAGGCAAGCTTGGCAATACGGATATGTGGATCTCCTACCATTGTAACCGACTTTGTGTAACCCTAACCCTCTCCGGTGTCTATATAAACCGGAGGGTTTTAGTCCGTAGGCCAAGATACAGAACAACAATCATACCATAGGCTAGCCTCTAAGGTTTAGCATCTCCGATCTCGTGGTAGATCTACTCTTGTACTACCCATATCATCAATATTAATCAAGCAGGACATAGGGTTTCACCTCCATCAAGAGGGCCTGAACCTGGGTAAAACTTCGTGTCCCTTGCCTCCTGTTACCATCCGGCCTAGACGCACAGTTCGGGACCCCCTACCCGAGATCCGCCGGTTTTGACACCGACATTGGTGCTTTCATTGAGAGTTCCTCTGTGTCATCGCCATTAGGCTTGATGGCTCCTACGATCATCAATAGCGATGTAGTCCAGGGTGAGACCTTCTTCCCCGGACAGATCTTCGTCTTCGGCGGCTTCGCACTGCAGGCCAATTCACTTGGCCATCTGGAGCAGATCGAAAGCTATGCCCCTGGCTGTCAGGTCAGATTTGGAAGTTTAAACTACACGGTTGACATCCGCGGGGACTTGATCTTCGACGGATTCGAGCCAGTGCCGAGCGCGCCGCACTGTCACGACGAGCATGATCTAGCTCTGCCGCCGAACAGTGCCCTGGAGGCTGCACCCGCATCGGCTTCGACCCTTAATTCGGAGCCAACTGCGCTGATCGAGGATGGGTGGTTGGACGCCGCCTCGGGGGCTGCGATCCCAACGGTGATCGAGCCAAACACGAGAACCGCACTCCGCGAGACTCGTGACTCCAAGGAGCCGGACATCTCTCCGGACTCCGAACCCTCCACGCCCCTGCCGATCGAATCCGATTGGGCGCCGATCATGGAGTTTACTGCCGCGGACATCTTTCAGCACTCGCCTTTCGGCGATATTTTGAAGACACTAAAGTCTCTCTCTTTATCAGGAAAGCCCTGGCCGGACTACGGTCAGCAAGGTTGGGATGCGGACGATGAAGAAATTAAAAGACCACCCACCACCCACTTTGTAGCCACTGTCGACGATTTAACCGACATGCTCGACTTCGACTCCGAAGACATCGACGGTATGGACGCCGATGCAGGAGACGATGAAGAACCAGCGCCTATTGGGCCCTGGAAAGCCACCTCGTCATATGACATATACATGGTGGACACCCCAAAAGAAGGAGATGGCGATGGAACAGCGGAGGATGACCCCTCCAAGAAACAGCCTAAGCGACGGCGTCAGCGGCGCCGCTCAAAATCCTGCCAAAGCAAATACTGTGATTCCAGCACGGGAGATAATAATACTCCGGAGAGTGCCGAAGAAAACCCCCTCCAGCAAGATTCAGCACAGGAGGATGGAGAAGCCAGCCCTCATGAGAGAGCGGCAGACAGAGAGGTCGAGGACGATAATTATATGCCTCCCTCCGAAGACGAGGCAAGCCTCGACGACGACGAATTCGTCGTGCCAGAGGATCCCGTCAAGCAAGAGCATTTTCAACGCAGGCTTATGGCCACGGCAAGAAGCCTCAAGAAAAAACAGCAACAGCTTAGAGCTGATCAAGATTTGCTAGTCGACAGATGGACTGAAGTCCTTGCGACCGAAGAGCATAAACTCGAACGCCCCTCCAAGAGCTACCCAAAGCGCAGGTTGCTACCCCGATTAGAGGAGGAAGCACTTAAACCTACATCACCAGCACTTGATACGGCCGACCGGCCACCTCGTGGCCGCGATAGAGAGGCCTCTCGGCCCTCCACTCAAGCCGCACCCCGTACCAAGGCACGGGAAAATGCGCCTGACCTGCAAGATATGTTGGAGGACAAGGCAAGGCAAACAAGATCGATCTACGGATCGCGTGGGCGTCCCACGACTCGAGACGGTAACCGTCACGCCGGACACAAATCCGGTAGGGCCGAACACAGTAGACAAAGCTCATCGGAGCTACGTCGTGATATAGCCCAGTACAGAGGCGCCGCACACCCACTATGCTTCACAGACGAAGTAATGGATCATCAAATCCCCGAGAGTTTCAAACCCGTAAACATCGAATCATATGATGGCACAACAGATCCTGCGGTATGGATCGAGGATTATCTCCTTCATATCCACATGGCCCGCGGCGATGATCTCCACGCCATCAAATACCTCCCACTCAAGCTTAAAGGACCAGCTCGGCATTGGCTTAACAGCTTGCCAGCAGGATCAATCAGTTGTTGGGAGGACCTGGAAGCCGCATTCCTCGACAATTTCCAGGGCACTTATGTGCGACCACCAGACGCCGATGACCTAAGCCACGTAATTCAGCAGCCAGAGGAATCGGCCAGGTAATTCTGGACACGTTTCCTAACAAAGAAAAATCAAATAGTCGACTGTCCGAACACAGAGGCCCTAGCAGCCTTCAAGCACAATATCCGTGACGAGTGGCTTGCCCGGCACCTTGGACAGGAAAAGCCGAAATCTATGGCAGCACTCACGGCACTCATGACCCGCTTTTGCACGAGAGAAGACAGCTGGCTTGCTCGTAGCAACAATATGACCAAGAACCCTGGTAATTCGGATACTAGGGACAGTAGTGGTAGGTCGCGTCGCAACAAGCAGAAGCGCCGCATTAACGGCGACAATGCTGAGGATACGGCAGTTAATGCTGGATTCAGAGGCTATAAATCCGGTCAGCAGAAAAAGCCATTCAAAAGAAATCCTAGGGGCCTGTCCAGTTTGGACCGAATACTCGACCGCTTGTGCCAGATACATGGCACCCCCGAAAAGCCGGCCAATCACACCAACAGGGATTGTTGGGTGTTCAAGCAGGCAGGCAAGTTAAATGCCGAAAATACCGACAAGGGGCTGCATAGCGATGACGACGAAGAGCCCCGGCCGCCGAACAATAGTGGACATAAGGGTTTTCCCCCACAAGTGCGGACGGTGAACATGATATACGCAACCCACATCCCCAAGAGGGAGCGGAAGCGCGCGTTAAGGGACGTATACGCGGTAGAGCCAGTCGCCCCAAAGTTCAACCCATGGTCCTCCTGCCCGATCACCTTTGATCGAAGGGACCATCCCACTAGCACCCGTCATGGCGGATTCGCCGCATTGGTTCTAGACCCAATTATTGACGGATTTCATCTCACTAGAGTCCTTATGGACGGCGGCAGCAGTCTGAACCTGCTTTACCAGGATACAGTGCGGAAAATGGGCATAGATCCCTCGAGGATTAAGCCCACCAAAACGACCTTAAAGGCGTAATACCATGTGTAGAGGCCAACTGTACAGGCTCAGTCACACTTGAAGTGGTCTTCGGATCTCCGGATAATTTCCGAAGCGAGGAGTTAATCTTCGACATAGTCCCATTCCGCAGTGGCTATCACGCACTGCTCGGGCGAACCGCATTCGCCAAGTTCAATGCGGTACCGCACTAGCATACCTCAAGCTCAAGATGCCAGGCCCTCGAGGAGTAATTACGGTCAATGGAAACACCGAACGCTCTCTCTGAACGGAGGAGCACACGGCGGCCCTTGCAGCGGAAGTACAAAGCAGCCTCTCCAGGCAGTTCTCCAGTCCGGCCATTAAACATCCGGACACCGTCAAGCGCGCCCGGAGTAACTTACAACAAGACCGCCTGGCACGTTCCGAGCAGGTATAGCAATGCGGCCCCAACCCCAGCCCTCGCAAAAATGCAACACCGGTGCTTCGCGTACATAACTACGCTCTAGAAATACCATGGGTACATGGGGAGAGGCACCATCACGGCATGCCCGAAACACGGCTTAAACCGCACCAGGGGCTGCCGATTTTTTAATTTTCTCTTACTTTCAGGACTCCACTCTTCGGAAGGCCTATTCGGCAGTTCAATTGCCGCACAAACGATGCAAGAACCAGGGAAGCAGACAAGCCATGCCGCATTACGGAACTCCCAGGTGGTCTCTATCACGAGCAGTATACCTGTTTCGCATACCATTCTGCAGCCTGCCCCTAGAACGGACATGTTAAATAGTCCAACCTTTTGCGTATCGCATTATTTGTATCATTCTGCTTTGATCGCAGCCCTTTTTAATAAACAATGCATAGCTTTTGTCTATTTTTGCATTACTCTTTTTTTACAAATATATGTTCCTTAACGACATGTTGCACCCGTACACTCTGGTACGGCCAAAATACGCCAGGGGCTTTAGTACCCCTCAATATGGTGTGAGAAGTCCGAACACTTTAATAAGTGCGGCACCCCGAACTTATATCATTATATGCATCGGCTCCGAATCATGTCTTGGGTCAATAGTTGGGTTTGCCCGGCTCCTATGTTTTGGTGCCTTATGTTCCGCTATGTCGACTAAGGTAGCACTAGGAGAACTACTGCGATTGTGCCCCAGTTGAGCTGGGTCGAGCACCTCAGTAGAGAAAGCTAAAACTGACTGTCATGATGAAGCGAGAGCTGGTCGCTGTTCGAGAGGTTTTTCGAGTCCTGGATTAGGGGGTGTCCGGATGGCCGGACTATACCTTCAGCCGGACTCCTGGACTATGAAGATACAAGATTGAAGACTTCGTCCCGTTTCCGGGAGGGACTTTCCTTGGCGTGGAAGGCAAGCTTGGCGATACGGATATGTGGATCTCCTACCATTGTAACCGACTTTGTATAACCCTAACCCTCTCCGGTGTCTATATAAACCGGAGGGTTTTAGTCCGTAGGACAAGATACAGAACAACAATCATACCATAGGCTAGCCTCTAGGGTTTAGCCTCTCCGATCTCATGGTAGATCTACTCTTGTACTACCCATATCATCAATATTAATCAAGCAGGACGTAGGGTTTTACCTCCATCAAGAGGGCCCGAACCAGGGTAAAACTTCGTGTCCCTTGCCTCCTGTTACCATCCGGCCTAGACGCACAGTTCGGGACCCCTTACCCGAGATCCGTCGGTTTTGACACCGACACTTGGGTCTGCAGAAAAGGAAGTTTTTTGTAAGCTAATAAAACTTGAGAAACGGAAGTTAGGTTCTTATCTGAGCACATCATACAACTTCTTGGTGCCAATTTGATATATTATTCAGTTGTAATATTTTTTAGCAGAAATTCAGCAGTAAATTTGATCTCCTAGACTAATGTACGATCATGAGTTTTTCTAAAGAAAGAGGATAAGCATGATACATATTATCACAAATTTCTTCCTGTGTGTATCCTAGGTTCCTCACTGAGATTCTTCGCAACTGGCACTCTATCATGAGCACTTCCATGCACTATAAATGAAAATCAAAACTATGTCACGGTTGCTTGAGGTCCGATTAGAGCTCACCTTATTGCCCTTAGTTTCACTAGAACAGATGCACATCTGGAATTGGTCACCATGCCACTCCGCCTTGTTCCCCTTCTGGCCAGGAATCTCATGTTGTAAACCTGTGGAAAATGCATAGAGGTAAAGGTTCATAGAAATCACCCAATCCAAAGGGAACAAATAGTACATGCCTTGTTCTTTCCCCTAATAACATATCAATAGTTTAATAGTACTATTTCCGGTCACCGAAACAGAGATAAACTAATTTGCCATACAGCAGAATCAACTCGATCGTGTGCGAATTGACCACAACTGTACTTCAAAGATGGCCCACTGCAACAGAGTCGTCCATTCAAGTTACAATTTCAGAATAAATAACCATGAAACGATCTAGCCGCCAATGAATAAAGAAACAATCATTTATTTGATTCAAAAAACGTCAAGGATCTTATTTGAATCGACCAGAACAACGAGAAAGAAATCGGTCAGGCAAAGAGAAGATAAGTCGCCTGCTGGGGATCTGAAGCGGCCAGGGGAATAGTCCTCACCTGGTGGAGAAAGAAATTGGCCAGAAGTAGTCCTCTCTGAGCGGATCCCCAAAAGCAGCAGCCGCGCTTCAGGATGGGGAAGAGTGAAGTGGCGCGGGCGTGGCCATGAGAGGCCTCGAAATCGAGCCTAGATTGACTTGCCCCCGCCTAATTTCCTAGGTTCTTCATCTCCGACACTGGTTTTGCCTACATCGTCGACGAGATCATCGCCACACAGCTCGACGGGGGAGGGAGGGAGTGGGCAATGGAGAAGAGGAGCGGCGGCTAGAAGGCGCGGAGGGAATCGG
The DNA here is from genome assembly GCF_003073215.2 of Triticum urartu. NCBI lineage: Eukaryota > Viridiplantae > Streptophyta > Magnoliopsida > Poales > Poaceae > Triticum > Triticum urartu. The sequence goes on from NC_053023.1 coordinate 82,061,228, forward strand.
CCACGGGAGAGAACGAGGGGACAGAGAGGTTGGTTGCGTGTGTGGGAGAGTTGAGGGGTGGGGCTCGAGGCGAGTTCCTCTTCTCTTCGTTCTGAAGGAAGGAAATCTGCCTACGTGGGCCAATGGCACACAACGTCGGCCAATCGCTGGCTTGGATTGTTTTCTCCTCTCTCGTCCAAGCCGTGTATCTAAACAGAACAGTACCGATGAGGATGAGGACGTGGCTATCGCGAGCAAACGACCTTGATGCACACTTTATTGTTTTGGATAGCATGGAGAGTAATTACTTAACATAATGACATTGTAGGTAAATCGTAAAACATGTTTAGTATGCTGGAGGGACGTAGACCATCAGATTGAATGTCTTGACGGATAGGATGTTTTGGTTCTCCGCCCTCTCGTGCTTTTATAGGGGTACTCTCTCCTTTCCGGTTTATAAGGCTCAATTCAAAAATTTCACCAACCAAAATAGACGATGAGTGATGGAATATTTTTTGTAGTTTGCAAAAGCACCCAATTAATGCTCTTGTTTTCCTCAAAAAATTATGTTTACGAATGCATTAATTGCAATGCATGGGAAAAAAATATATGAGACCAGGTCTCACGTTTAACAGACGAGACCCGTCCTGATGGATGACACGTGGCATTCACAAATCACAAAGCATCTAATCTCTCCCACCCTGATTTTAAGTGGGGGTGAGGGATGCTTTGTGATTTGTGAATGCCACGTGTCATCCATCAGAATGGGTCTCGCGTGAGACCTAGTCTCATAGAATTCTTTTCCCAATGCATGCATGCATAAAATGCATGCATTGATCAATTTTCTCTTAATACATGCAATGATTTAATGCACTTTGAAGTCTGAACATGTGATGGAAAACAACCAAATTAAGCCTTATAAAATGAAAAAACTAAAATTTTGAGATAAGCCTTATAAACCGGAAAGGAGGGAGTAGTTTATAAAATGCTTACGTACAAAAACAGTAATCGAGTCGGACTCGGACTCGGATATGTACGTGCGGCTACTTACATACTCGCAATCGCAAGCCAACAGAGGCAAGCAGAGGATCCAAAATCCAAGTTAGATTGATCGATGAGGATCGGCGGTCGGCGTCCATGGCAGGACCTCGCGCCGGAGCTGCTGGAACTCGTCTTCCTGCGCGTGTCGTCCCACGTCGCGCGCGTCCGCTTTCGCGCTGTCTGTCGCCCGTGGCGCGCCGCCGTGGCTGCCGCGGCCGCGCCGCCTGTTCCTCTGCTTCCGTTGCTGGCCCTCCGTAACGCCGCCTGCGTCCTCAGCCTCCCTGAAGGCACCGTCCACCGCGTCCCCGTGCCAGTTCCCGACGACGTCATCCACCGGCGCCATGCTCTTTCTCGTGCACCGCGACGGCCGGTGCTCCCTCATGGACCCTCTCTCCACGACGATCACCCCTCAGCACATTAGCCCCGACTGCCTCTGGCCCTCGAGGCCGTCGAAGAGGCAGAGGGCAGCGGTTCCCCCCTTCGCTGGCAACATCTCCAAGGTGGTGGTGGCGGACCACGTCCTGGCCGTCCGGACTGGCGTCAACCTTGGGTCAAAGAAGGTCGCTCTCTCTGCCCGCGGACCCAGAGGCCGCCGCTACATGGCGTGGGAGTGGGACCCGCCCCACTACTTGGACAGCGTCGTCGACATTGCGCTCTTCAGAAGGAAGCTCTACGTTCTAACGAGAGTACACAATGACCCATGCCGGACTGAGCTCTACGTCCTGGAAGACAACCTCCCCGCCGGCGATGTCACATCCATGCAGTGCATATGCAGTGAACCCCCGGCCAGGCCGGAGCAATCGTACTACCACAGGGCTGACCCGTCCTACTACTACTACCTGGTCTCATCAGGCGATCGGCTTCTGATGGTGATGGAGCACGCCGCCGCGCCGGCCAAGTTCGAGGTCTTTGAGGCGGCGGGGCTAGGCAGTGGCCACGGACGGTGGAGCAAGATCGAGACGCTGGATGGTCGTGCTCTGTTCGTGAGCAAAGGCTGCTCGAAGTCGCTTCCCGCTGGTGAGCTGGTTGGAGCTCGAGAGGACCACATCTACTTCATCAGTAAGCGTGACGACTCGGACAACGAGTCCAGCGAGGAGCTCCACTCCGGCGTGTACAGCATGAAGGAAGGGAAGGTGGCACCGTTGCCGTTGGAGACGACAGGCGCATGGCAAGGTCGTGCATGGCCGCCGACCTGGTTTTTCCCGACCCGAACTTGATCAAACCATGAATTCTTTTGAAAGTTTTTATGAGGAAATTGTAAGTTGGTCACCAATCAACGGGTATTGCAACAGAAGGTTGGCAAATAACAAGTACAGCCAACAAATAATTAAGCTACGTGCAACAGCAAGTAACTGGCTTTGAGCCACAGTTCGATGCGTGCAAGCCAGCAATGTTAGCATTATAGTAGCAGATAACAACTACTTTCCTGTAAAAAGAAAAAGGTTGGAGTGGTAGCATCGGCACATATATTGGCGCTTTTCTTTAGCTATTTTTATATGATTAATTTGGGGTGATTCATGTGATCTTGCCACATACTCTACTTTTTGTTTCCGAAGCCGAGGGAGCCGACGCCTGCACCATGGCCTCCTCCGCCGGCCAGGTGGATGGCCCTCTCGGTGGATGGATCATGCTCAGATCATGATGGAGCTGCAGCTGCTGGCATGGTTTTGCGCCGTGGCGATGGTTCTATCATCTTTGCGGCTTATCAAGTAATACTAGTGGTTGGGGCGTGTCGTTGGCACGCCTCCTGAGCGTTTATGTGTGCACTTATCTAGCTTACGCACGTTCGCGGGTTTAGGTTGATCATTGATGACAAAAAGAGTTTCAAAGCAGCGACAGGTTGAAGTGAAATAGATAGATAAACGAATTAGATTATGGAATCAGTTCTGAATACTGTAACTTTGTAACCATGTTTGCAATTAAATTTTCAGACAAATGTGATGATGACCATATAATCAGACACCATACTTGTTTCTCCGCGTCACACTCATAAATCTCACTATGCAGTACTCTATCTGTCAATCCAAAATAGGTTTAGGGGTCATCAGGTTTATATTCAGAGAAGAACACCCAATAAGAGATGTTATTTGCAAAATAAAGATTATTTACCACTAGATGCATGATGGGTTTTGCACCATTCATTCATATTATGTAAGCAAGCCTTGATTTGATTTATAACCAAGCTAGGACCCTAAATGACAGCACCTAAAATCGGCCTAGTGATATGTTGAGACAGTTATTTTGGGACGGAGGCTACAACTCATGGGCTAGTGATCTGTTGTAGTCACTATAAATACAAGCCATCCTAGTTTGTAAGCTTCATAGAAAGTCCAACGAAATGCAGGTGATCCTATGAGATCCAGAACAACATCGTTTGGTGAGACTGATGCATCGATTGCACAGTAGTGTATCTACCACAGATAAATGGGTGTCTAACAACATGATATTTTCTTTTTTATCAGCAGTTTGCAGTCTTGTTCACCAAGACCTGCCATAGCGTGAGTAATTTCAGTTGATTCAGCTTGTTGTTCCAAGCAATGAATATAAAAGTATGCTGACTGACGGTTGATTTACTTGCAGGAGCTTGTAGGCGTGAAAAAGAGGGGCTCGCTTCTAAAATACAGCACCTAAAATCGGTGTGTACTCTTTCTGTCAAACCCCATATCTACATTCTGGCTCTGTGTGTGTCCTAAAAAATTTCAAGCTGACATTGTGGTATTTGCTTCAAGGACATAAAGGAAATCAGGTCTGCTCTTTAGGAAGAGAGGGCAAGTTCAGTAACAGAGCAAGCTGGGCAGGCACAAGAGCATGTACTCAAGACTGACGATGCACAGATGGAGAAATAAACTATAGTGCAAGCATGAAATATGTGATACCTGATTAGAACCAAATCTGTGCTCATGGATGTTCGACTTAGTACAATGGAACACACAGAAAAGTTTGTGAATACATACTATATATGACTTGCAAATCACACTTGCTGGACACATAGCGGTATGTCAGTATCAGCAAACTGAAGTGAATTCACCAAGTTTATACATTGCCTTCACATCATTACTCAAATAAATCCTACAGTACATAGTCTCGCAATATACATCATTCTATTTTGCCGAATATTTCATTTCAATTGGAAGGAAAAATTGATTGAGAAATTTGATCTGAAATAAATAGCAATCAACTATGGTGCTCAAGCAATAGTCATCTTAAAATCCCAAAAATAAAAGAACTCATTAAGCAATCTGACCACGCCCTCAATGAGCGGGGGACTTGCACCTGCAGTCTGCAGAGGAGAAGAGATCAAACAATCCATATGGGCATACCATCGAGTAGATGGTGCGCGGAAAATGTTGTTGGATTCGAGGTTCTTTTAAGCTTAGAATTATTCGAATCACAATTGACTGTAGTATTTGGACTCTATCAGTATCAATTGCTTGTGATAGGTGTCTGATATACATGACCAGTTGCTAGCTTCCCTTTCAACTCTCAGTTTCAACACACAATAATTCTTCCTAAGTCCCTTGCAGTTTGGTGTCCCATATTCTAGACCATGCTACCTCTGTTTTGGTAAGAACTTGTGCATCCGCATATTGTTCCATTGCAATCAGTCGCACATCTTAGGAACAACATGTCATGGATCTTATTTCCTTTATCATCTCAATTCTTCATCACTCCAGAATGAGCGTGAGTAGATTCAGTGAGTATGTTGCTTATAAGTGGTAAAGAAGACTCCATCTGTAAAATAATATAAGACTTTTTAGATCACTACTTTAATGATCTAAAAGATCTTATATATTACCTCACACAGGGAGTATGAGTTTGCCAAGCACCTAGAAGAGATCATAGATAACCATAGGAAACTATTATGGGTTTCCAGTTTCTTCGAAAGTGGGAAACTTCAGGACACAGTTCCTGAGGAATTCCATAACTATTTAACCATACTTTATCTACAGGCGAAACAGGAATCTATGTGTTTTCTAAATCAATCAGTCAATGACAAGCTGCTTAGGGCACCTAGATGCCTAACATTGAAGACTATGACAACTCAGAATAGCTATGACCAGAACGAAGATGATCTGGAAGCATTATGTAATCCAATAAGAAACTTCCTTCAAGCGGAAAGTATTGTTATTGGAAATAAGGAATGTTCAGCCATCATCTCTGACCGTAAGTACAGGCCTGCAGTTTGTATTTGAATTGTCATGATATTTGAAGCAGCAGAGCACTTTTCAATCAATTACGAGAGGCATTCGCTTCTCTGATCTTCATCCCACCAATGCGTTGTACGACTCTCCACCCCCTTTTCCTCCCTCATGAAATCCTAATTTCCCGCAATGAAATTCGATTTCGAGTTCTATTCGATACTGGTAGGAGAAGAACCCGACTAGGCATTCTTAAAAAAAGAGGGGAAGTTTCAGCTCCACTGTCTATTATGTGGTTAAGGAGGCTGATGAATGCACCCCAAGTGAAACTAATTTACATGACCACCCAGTTCCACTAAGATTGATTAAACAGTGGGGAAATGCTATGGGTATCCCTAGTTCCTTCTTGACACCTGTCCTCATGATGAGTAGGAATGTACTTCTGCACACATGCTTGACTGGTGAGTTGGTGAATCCTTGACTGTTTGTAAGATATTGTATACCCTGAATCAAACCGGTGCTGCTGTTTTACTAAAAGTTATTATCCCTATGCGAAGGGCACATGCTCTACTGGCTAAATCTAAAGTAAGGCTTTTCTGTACATTCTCTTGCCTGTTTTTAGCTCCAGTCGTCAATCTTTTTTGCAACACTCACCCTCTGCTGTTACCTCATTATTTTCATGATTCCTTATTCTGTGATACTGTTCTTCAAACTGAACTTATAGAAGCTCAAACCAGTTCCGAAAGAGAACCTTGAAATTTCTTCACTGAATGAGTTGGGCCCATTCCGTCGAAGAACTTGAATCACACGCCATTTCATGGGTAAAGTATTGCATGAACACGCAACCTGCATGAACGCACAATTGACAATCAGTGTCATACTTCTGATTGTATTGAAAATGAACATTGTAATAGTAAAGTATTGCTCGCCTCCTGCCATGAGGAAACATGGTTCTACAAACGACTTTTAATTCTTGCTCTTGTGGCATCATCAAACTCTTTCTTAACAATGCAGCCCAATGTAGAAAACTCATTGAATAAATCCACAAAGAAAGATATACCAGACATTCCCTTTCTGAAAAAGACAACAAAGATTCATCTACGGAACTAAGGTTAGAACATCAGTTTCCATAGCTGAAATACCAAGTTAGTTTCAGAGAAACAACACAGTTTAATATTAATAATATATCATGTAATTACTCATCCGTGTTTTCCGTAACAAATACAATATCCTGCTAGAACAACTACCCTGGAAATTGCGGTTGAATCGGAAAGCCTTGTACGTGATCAATATCACCATGCATTCAGAACATGACACCAACCAAATTGTCTGACCATGGAGAGTTCAAGCAGTAATGAATTATCATTGGGTGAAAAAAGTTCTAAAAAATGTGCGTAAACTGAAGAAGCATATATCATCTTGGGGAGCCTCTTCCTATGCTTGGCATTCTATTAGTGCAGTAGATGCTCCCACCCGGCGCGCGCACACGCGCACACACACACACACACAAGAGAAGGAATCAAGAAATACCCAAGGCAACAAATGGATATCAAAGAGAAAAACCAGAAGAAGGCGAGAAGAAACCTTGTGCGTCGCTTCATCTTGTAGCCGTTCCTGGGGGCGGTGACCATGAAAATGTAGCAGGGGGCGGGGCTTCCAGGGAGAGTGGGATGGCTACATTTAAAAATAGAGAAGATGTACCAGTACTTTGTTCTAAGTAAAAGGTATTCAGGCTTGAAAATTAGCCCTGATTTGAAGTGCCTTTTCATGTCAGATGTTACTCTGATTAAATAATCACCATGCATAGTAAGCATTTCGCAATTTCTTCACTAATAATGGGTGCAATATAAGAAGCAATATACTCCAAGGCACATACAGTTTGATGCAAGATGCATGGCTGAGAGCCTGAGACAGATGGATTAGAAAAAGATTGGAATTAATGGATGCAGGTACTACACAGTTTTATATGCTGACAATTATGCACAAATGTAATGAATTGTCAACAAACATCAAGAGGTCTTCTTGAAAATTAGCCCTGATTTGAAGTGCCTTTTCATGTCAGATGTTACTCTGATTAAATAATCACCATGCATAGTAAGCATTTCGCAATTTCTTCACTAATAATGGGTGCAATATAAGAAGCAATATACTCCAAGGCACATACAGTTTGATGCAAGATGCATGGCTGAGAGCCTGAGACAGATGGATTAGAAAAAGATTGGAATTAATGGATGCAGGTACTACACAGTTTTATATGCTGACAATTATGCACAAATGTAATGAATTGTCAACAAACATCAAGAGGTCTTCTGGTGTTACTAATTTTCAATGAGGTCATCCACGTTTTCAGCGGCATAAACATTCATTGGGATCTACTAAAGAAATCCATGACACATACTGAACCCCAGTATTCACCCCAAAAGCATGACTTGGACAATTGGACATGGATAGTAACAGCATGACCCAGATTTATACATACCCACGCTCAACTCTGACATTCCAAATAACCACATGGAAAAGGAAACGACCCCCCAAATTAAGAGACAGCTTCACTGAAGCAACGCTAGCTGTGACGTAATCTATAAGGTGTCGAGGGGGCTAGTGATTGATGCACACCTATTTAACTCACCTAGCATTTTGATAAGTTCACCCAAGAGATCATTGAGCAGGACGCGCTTATGCTTCTGCCTCTTGGATTTGTGGATTCTCCTCGGTGCTTTCTTCTTGCACTTGTCATCGGTGACATGCCTGCGAATTGAAAGCTACTACATCAGCTACAATGGAACACAGGCACGGCTCTCTTGCACAGTAGGTACGGTACACATTATGTTCATGCTAACAACATCTGCTATTGAGATGCTTAAATCACACTTCATGTTTCTATTTTCTAAATTAAAATAGACATCGGTACAGCAGAAAAGAAACACACAAATAGGTAGCCAAATTACCTCACAAAGCTATTAGCAAGGTAGTAGCAAAATCCTGAGCTCCATCCAGTTCTTGCTTCGTTTCCACTATGGCAAGCACTCCCTGCCGCTGAAATTGCTGATGAATATGACAGTGAAAAAACAGGGGAATTGACCCAAGAAAGTATGGGGGGAGACGCGCGGGCTAGGTCCCGGGCATCGGCGGCGGCGGTAGGACAGGAGGCGGGGGTCGCGGGGAAGACGCGCGGTAGCCAACGCGCTTTTTTTGTCGGTACCTGTGATGGCGCGGATAGAAGAACGAGGCGCCCGTGCCGCCACTGTTAATGGACTCTCTCCCTCTCATCTTCTCACCCCTCGCTCCTCCCCAGACACCCCCACACTCTCCTCCTCCTCCTCCCCCGTCTCATCCACCCCTCCTCGTCCCGGATCCGAGGCTTGTGGGCGCGGAGGCGAGCTTCTCCGGCGCCGGCGCCGGCGGCGGCAGCAGCGGGAGAGGAGGCGGGGGTCGTGGGGGAGACACGCGGGCTAGGTCACGGGCATCGGCGGCGGCGGTAGGACAGGAGGCGGGGGTCGCGGGGAAGACGCGCGGTAGCCAACGCGCTTTTTTTGTCGGTACCTGTGATGGCGCGGATAGAAGAACGAGGCGCCCGTGCCGCCACTGTTAATGGATTTAATCACTTCTACATTAAAAAAAATCTCACTTATTGTTATGTTTTCATACATGTTAGATATTGAACATTATTAAAATGAATATAAGAATGGGCGTACGAGAGGAATATTGCGGAACGATCCACTGGCTAACAAACTTGGCATGGTGGAGGATGCCTATCTTATTCACCCATCAAGGTGCTTGCTCTAATTTTGTAAAGTTGTATTGGTCGCACATATTTTGCATCTGACCTCTTACATTACTTCTACTTCGTTACACCATCTACTTAGTTTAAGCATCATATATGAGTATATGCCATACTTATCCATTTTCTGTACCTATTCCATGTGTCGTCACACTATATTTTTCCAGTCAAATGTTGTTCTTTCGTAATAGATGTCCAAAAGAAAGAGGATGAGTGCAGATTCTCAAGGAGTACAAAATAGGTATTTAGAAAAGATAGTGATACCGGTTAAATCAGATAGATCAGCAGCCACAGAAAACATAGGCCCAACTGTACCACACTTTACCCCTACTCCAGTGGTCAAACCTCTATTAGAACTGCTGGGAGCCCAGCGTCAGGTACTGTCTATGATATCAATTCAAAAATTGAACTCCTAAATTTCTGCTTGTGTCTTACCTTCTCTCTTGTATGAAAACTAGTTTCAGATGAATCTCCTTGCTCAAAGGATCATACGATTTCAAAACAATAATGGGCTCTGCATTGCTCTTGTCAGTACCTCTCTCCCTTTTGCCTTGTAACGCTGTACTTAATTAATTGCTATTTGATTATGTATCATCAGTCTGCACCTGAGCTTCATTATCCTCTGTTTCTTCCAATATTATTTGATCTATATTTACTCTTTGCAAAATGTAGAATAATGGCAACGCTTATAAAGAATTTTCTTTGGGGAATTTATTGAATTATCCTTCCATCAACATGGAGAAGGGCTTTGTCCAGCCCGTGTTAACATGTAATGTAAGTTCATCCTTCTCAAGCCTTCAAACTTTGTTCTAGTATAGATTTGGATAGGCATCATTTCCTCTACTTTTGTTTGCTTTGCTGTTTACATCTGATTGGATGTTTGCAACAACTGCCAGTTTCAAATTGTAGTTATAAAAACATGTTCCTTATGCAGAACAGATCCATTTATTTGCTTATATAATTGTGAAAACTGTTACGTGTCTCCTTGTTTCTCTTTCAGACTTGTATCTCTTGCGCCAGGCAGAACTTTAGGGAAGATAGTGAGCCAAACCATCTTGAGGACAGCGAGATGACCCCAAGGTCCTGTCTTGATGAAGACAGTGAGTTGAAGCTACTCACTAGCAGGTGTGAGACAACCTCTGTGCAGTCGCTGCCTCAATCAGTTCGACTTCTTCAGTCTCAACTTAAAGCGGAAAGGCTTGCTTCAGCTTAGCTCCGACTTGAAGTCAAAGATGCAATGAAGATGTCAGAGGACTGCCGTGCGCACCATCATGCCTTAAATCTAGTGTTGATGCATCTATCGTTGACACAACTGAGGTCTACTCAGCTTCTTCAGCTATTTGGGGGGGCCGACCTGGCCAGGCCCAGTGCCTTCTGAAGTGCTCTCAGTTTTATATATTTTTTTGTCGGCGCATTTATTTGCACTGGTGGCGAACTTTGACGCCCAGTGGATGTAATATGTGTGATAGCCATGATAGCCTAGCGTAAGTTGCTTGCTTATTTATTTCCTTGTTGTCTTGTTTATTTGTTTGCTTGTAGTCATTGCAGTTCTTTTTCCGCGGTTTGCTAGTGGCTGCAATAACCTATTTTTTAAAACTAGGTCACAATAACCATGGGCTAATATTTACTATAGTGACACTAGGCCTCCTACGAGCCGTAGAAATAGTGGGCCTTTTACGGGCCGTAGAAATAGTGGGCCTTCTACGGGCCGTAGAAACAATGGGCCTTCTATGGGCCATAGAAACAATGGGCCTTCTACGGGCCGTATCATCAATGGGCCTTATACGGGCAGTATGATCGATTGGCCAAACATGGGCCAATAATAGGCCGCATTATGGCCGTAAACGGGCTAGAGTTGGAATCGTCCGTTCATGGGCCGACCATAACGGGCCATCATTAATAGGTCGTATTTGATGACACTATGAAAACGGCCCAACGTATTAACGGACCACAAACTGGCCGATTGTAACCACGGGCTGAATTTGACCCACAAGCAGAAAATGACAGTAACGGGCCGTAAGTAAACGAATGCTGGAAATGAACCCAAGAATAAATGGGCTCTGAGAAGGCCGAAAGATAACATGGGCTAGAAACGGCCCAACGGAATAACGAGCCGTTAATGGGTATAAAGTGATACACTGTTCATTACGGGCCAGTTTCACCATGGGCCGTTAATGGGTGTAAAGTGATACACTGTTCATTACGGGCCAGTTTCACCACGAGCCGTTAAATAAGCCAAGAGTTACATAGGGCCTCATATGGGCCGAAAGACATCATGAGCCATATATGGGCCAGAAGTGAAAACAGGCTGGAATCATATTGGGTGGCCCAGATGACGCTACTGGGCCTAATTCGGATAGGGCGTAACGGGCCTTGGGTTAGCGGGCTGTAAATGAGCTATATGCGAACAGGCCGTTAACAGGCTTTACATGGGCCGGGCCGCCACCTTTTGACCAAGTCAAATGGGCTGGCCTTTTTACAGGAATGGGCCTCTGTTGGGTCGTGCCACGTGTTGACGTATCATAGGCGCCTTCTGTCCAATGAGTGGATGACATCTGTCCCAACAATGAGCCGACACGTGTTTCCTCCAGCCAATGATGATTTTACACATGGAAAATCCCCATTGGTCGGGGCTGTTAACAGGTTATCGGATCCAAAACCCGACCCGATAGCTTAACGACGTTCCATTACAGTGGATGCCACGTGTCGGTCACCCTTGACGAAAGCACTTCTATGACGCGGGATTTATCGTCATGGAAGTGCACACTTCCATGATGATAATTTTGGTAATGTCATGGAACACTTCTACGACAACACATGTATGACTATCTTGATTCTGTCATAAAATCGTCATGGATGTACATGCATGACAGAAAATGCGACCTACTGTGACAAACACGTATCATCACAGAAGTGTATTTTTTTATAGTGGCATTGCATACATGATAGAGCCTATGGCTGAAGCATAGGGAACATCTTTCTTTTTCTCTCTATCTTCTGCAGCGGTCGGGCATTGAGTCTTACTCAACTTCGTACCTTGTAACACAGGTAAGAACCCTTTCTTTGCGTGATCCATTTTGAACTTCTTCAAAACTTTGTCAAGGTATGTGCTTTGTGAAAGTCCAATTAAGCGTCTTGATCTATCTCTATAGATCTTGGTGCCCAATATGTAAGCAGCTTCACCAAGGTCTTTCATTGAAAAACTCTTATTCAAGTATCCTTTTATGCTATCCAGAAATTATATATCATTTCCAATCAACAATATGTCATCCACATATAATATTAGAAATGCTACAGAGTTCCCACTCACTTTCTTGTAAATACATGCTTCTCCAAAAGTCTGTATAAAACCATATGCTTTGATCACACTATCAAAACGATTATTCCAACTCTGAGAGGCTTGCACCAGTCCATAAATGGATCGCTGGAGCTTGCAAACTTTGTTAGCACCTTTTGGATCGATAAAACCTTCAGGTTGCATCATATACAACTCTTCTTTCAGAAATCCATTCACGAATGCAGTCTTTACATCCATTTGTCAAATTCCATAATCATAAAATGCGGCAATAGCTAACATGATTCAGACGGACTTAAGCATCGCTACGGGTGAGAAGGTCTCATCGTAGTCAACTCCTTGAACTTGTTGAAAACCTTTCGCAACAAGTCGAGCTTTGTAGACAGTAACATTACCATCAACGTCTGTCTTCTTCTTGAAGATCCATTTATTCTCGATGGCTTGCCGATCATCGGGCAAGTCAACCAAAGTCCACACTTTGTTCTCATACATGGATCCCATCTCAAATTTCATGGCCTCAAGCCATTTTGCGGAATCTGGGCTCATCATTGCTTCCTCATAGTTCGTAGGCTCATCATGGTCTAGCAACATGACCTCCAGAACAGGATTACCGTACCACTCTAGTACGGATCTTACTCTGGTTGACCTACGAGGTTCAGTGGTAACTTGATCTGAAGTTTCATGATCATCATCATTAGCTTCCTCACTAATTGGTGTAGGTGTCACAGGAACCGGTTTATGTGATGAACTACTTTCCAATAAGGGAGCAGGTACAGTTACCTCATCAAGTTCTACTTTCCTCCCACTCACTTCTTTCGAGAGAAACTCCTTCTCTAGAAAGGATCCATTCTTAGCAACGAATGTCTTGCCTTCGGATCTGTGATAGAAGGTGTACCCAACCATTTTCTTTGGGTATCCTATGAAGACACATTTCTCCGATTTGGGTTCGAGCTTGTTAGGTTGAAGTTTTTTGACATAAGCATCGCAGCCCCAAACTTTAAGAAACGACAACTTTGGTTTCTTGCCAAACCATAGTTCATAAGGCGTCATCTCAACGGATTTTGATGGTGCACTATTTAACGTGAATGCAGCCGTCTCTAAAGCATAACCCCAAAAGGATAGCGGTAAATCAGTAAGAGACATCATAGATCGCACCATATCTAGTAAAGTATGATTACGCGTTTGGACACACCATTACACTGTGGTGTTCCGAGTGGCGTGAGTTGCGAAACTATTCCGCATTGTTTTAAATGTAGACCAAACTCGTAACTCAAATATTCTTCTCCATGATCAGATCGTAGAAACTTTTTTTCTTATTACGATGGTTTTCCACTTCACTATGAAATTCCTTGAACTTTTCAAATGTTTCAGACTTATGTTTCATTAAGTATATATACCCATATCCGCTCAAATCATCTGTGAGAAAATAACGATACCCGCCGCGAGCCTCAATATTCATTGGACCACATACATCAGTATGTATGATTTCCAACAAATATGTTGCTCGCTCCATTGTTCCGGAGAACAGCGCTTTAGTCATTTTGCCCATGAGGCATGGTTCGCAAGTACCAAGTGATTCATAATCAAGTGATTCCAAAAGTCCATCAGTATGGAGTTTCTTCATGCGCTTTACACTAATATGACCTAAACGGAAGTGCCACAAATAAGTTGCACTATCATTATCAACTCTGCATATTTTGGTTTCAACATTATGAATATGTGTGTCACTACTATCGAGATTTAACACAGATAGGCCACTCTTCAAGGGTGCATGACCATAAAAGATATTACTCATATAAATAGAACAACCATTATTCTCAGATTTAAATGAATAACCGTCTCACATCAAACAAGATCCAGATATAATGCTCATGCTCAACGCTGGCACCAAATAACAATTACTCAGGTCTAAAACTAATCCCGAAGGTAGATGTAGTGGTAGCGTGCCGACGGCGATCACATCGACTTTGGAACCATTTCCCACATGCATCGTCACCTCGTCCTTAGCTAGTCTTCGCTTAATCCGTAGTCCCTGTTTCGAGTTGCAAATATTAGCAACATAACCAATATCAAATACCCAGGTGCTACTGCGAGCTCTGGTAAGGTACACATCAATAACATGTATATCACATATACCTTTGTTCACCTTGCCATCCTTCTTATCCACCAAATACTTGGGGCAGTTCCGCTTCCAGTGACCAGTCTGTTTACAGTAGAAGCACTCAGTCTCAGGCTTAGGTCCAGACTTGGATTTCTTCTCCTGATCAGCAACTTGTTTGCTGTTCTTCTTGAAGTTCCCCTTCTTCTTCCCTTTACCCTTTTTCTTGAAACTGGTGGTCTTGTTGACCATCAACACTTGATGCTCCTTCTTGATTTCTACCTCCGCTGCCTTTAGCATTGCGAAGAGCTCGAGAATTTTCTTATTCATCCCTTGCATATTATAGTTCATCACGAAGCTCTTGTAGCTTGGTGGCAGTGATTGAAGAACTCTGTCAATGACACTATCAACAGGAAGATTAACTCCCAGTTGAGTCAAGTGATTATGATACCCAGACATTTTGAGTATATGTTCACTGACAGAACTATTCTCCTCCATCTTGCAGCTATAGAATTTATTGGAGACTTCATATCTCTCAATCCGGGCATTTGCTTGAAATATCAACTTCAACTCCTGGAACATCTCATATGATCCATGACGTTCAAAACGTCATTGAAGTCCCGGTTCTAAGACGTAAAGCATGGCACACTGAACTGTCGAGTAGTCATCGACTTTACTCTACCAGACGTTCTTAACGTCATCAGCAGCATCTGCAGTAGGCCTGGCACCCAGCGGTGCTTCCAGGACGTAATTCTTCTGTGAAGCAATGAGGATAATCCTCAAGTTATGGACCCAGTCCGTGTAATTGCTACCATCATCTTTCAACTTTGCTTTCTCAAGGGACGCATTAAAATTCAACGGAACAACAGCACGGGCCATCTATCTGCAATAACATAGACAAGCAAAATACTATCAGGTACTAAGTTCATGATAAATTTAAGTTCAATTAATCATATTACTTAAGAAGTCCCACTTAGATAGACATCCCTCTAATCATCTAAGTGATCACGTGATCCATATCAACTAAACCATAACCAATCATCACGTGAAATGGAGTAGTTTTCAATGGTGAACATCACTATGTTGATCATATCTACTATATGATTCACGCTCGACCTTTGGTCTCAGTGTTCTGAGGCCATATCTGCATATGCTAGGCTCGTCAAGTTTAACTCGAGTATTCTGCGTGTGTAAAATTGTCTTACACCCAATGTAGATGAACATTGAGCTTATCACACCCGATCATCACGTGGTGTCTCAGCACGACGAACTTTGGCAACGGTGCATACTCACGGAGAACACTTTTACCTTGAAATTTAGTGAGAGATCATCTTATAATGCTACAGTCAAACAAAGCAGAATAAGATGCATAAAGGATAAACATCACATGCAATCAATATAAGTGATACTAGCAAATGAGCCCGTGCGTTGCAACGGGTGGAAAAAACACTTCCTAATCTAATAACCATGAGTCCAAACTTCAGTAGGTCCATGTTCATTATTTCAACACATGCCAATCCATTTGTGTTTCTATTTATCTTTCTTCCCACTCTTGTCGACTAGCTTCGGCGTTGACATCAACACAACACGTATGAATGTTGTCAATCTTAAGACGTCTCCCTCTCGGCATACGATGCAAATGAGCCCGTGCGTTAACAGGTGAAAAAACACTCACTAATCTAATAACCATGAATTCGTAGGTCCATGTCCTTTATTTCAACACATGGCATCCCATCTGTATTTCTATTTATCCTTCTTCCTACTCTCGTTGGCGCTGGCCTCAGTGTTCACACCATCACAACATGTTTGAATGTTGTCCATCTTAAGACGTCTCCCTTTTGGCATAGGATGATAAATCTATTTTCTTCTGTGAAGTTTTGACAAGGCATGCATGCGTGGTTATAGATATTGTTTTTGTTCCCCATCCTGGTTCTGCCGAAGTGTTCATTTTCAATTCGAAGCGGCACCGGTATGAAGGAAAGACTGGTCATGCGCTATTGATTAAGGTTTCATCGTAAATATCATTTTTAGGGTTAATTTCATAAATGCCACTCTAAATTTGGCGATTCCGAGAAATGCCACTGCAATTTCCAAACTTTGAAAAATGCCATTTCATGCCATTTCCACTGGCATTTTTCGAAGTCTGGAGTGGCGTTTTTCAAAGTTTGCAAAAATTACAGTGGCATTTTTTAGAGTTGGGAAATTGTAGTGGCATTTTTATGAATCAACATAATTGGAGTGGCATTTATCTAATTAACCCCTTTTTATGTGGTTAATAGTTAAAATTAAAATCATATTGAGATTCTACATATTTTTATAATCAAATTTCATATATAACATGTTAAATTTGGAGTTGGGGTTAAAAAGCTATGGATTTTCATAAAATCAATTAGTACGTATTAAAATGCCAAAATTTTCTATATTTTTTAATAAATTCCGAAATGGGAAGAAAAATCTAAAATTTGGAAAAAAAAAATTCAAAATGGTAAAATATAATAAATTCCGGAGATTTTACGAAAATTTAATCAAAAATTAAAATTCTGAAAAAATAAATTTATGAAAAAAAGAAAAAACAAAAAGAAACTTGGAAGAGAAAAATGAAAAAGGAAAGAGAAAAGAAAAGTGAAAGAAAAGAAAAAGGGAAAAGAAGCAGAATAGAGAAAAAAAAGGGCCATCCCAATAGTGGGCGCCATATGCGAAACATCGTCTATTTCCCGCCCAGTGCGGTAAATAATTGTTCTCAGCTGCATGGACAGGAAATAAATGGGTTGGGCATCAGCACGCGCGGCCATGTACGAAATTTTGGATAAAACTGTTTCTTTTATGGCAGATGGACACACAAAAAATTAGTACCACCTTGGATAGAACAAAAAATTTGATGGTGAACGGATGAAAAAATCGGAGAAACGCACCTTGCTTTATTAGTAGGTATAGATGATATGGCCATCATCATCTTGTGCCTTTGATCTCCATCTCCAAAGCACCGTCATGATCACCATCGTCACCGGCGCGACACCTTGATCTCCATCGTAGCATCCTTGTCGTCTCGCCAACTATTGCTTCTACGACTATGGCTACCGCTTAGTGATAAAGTAAAGCAATTACAGGGCAATTGCATTGCATACAATAAAGAGACAACCATATGGCTCCTGCCAGTTGCCGATAACTCCGTTACAAAACATGATCATCTCATACAATAAATATAGCATCATGTCTTGACCATATCACATCACAACATGCCCTGCAAAAACAAGTTAGACGTCCTCTACTTTGTTGTTGCAAGTTTTACATGGCTGTTATGGGTTGAGCAAGAACCGTTCTTACCTACGCATCAAAACCACAACGATAGTTCATCAAGTTAGTGATGTTTTAACCTTCACAAGGACCGGGCGTAGCCACACTCAGTTCAACTAAAGTTGGAGAAACTGACACCCGCCAGCCACCTGTGTGCAAAGCACGTCGATAGAACCAGTCTCGCGTAAGCGTACGCGTAATGTCGGTCCGGGCCGCTTCATCCAACAATACCGCCGAACCAAAGTATGACATGCTGGTAAGCAGTATGACTTGTATCGCCCACTACTCACTTGTGTTCTACTCGTGCATATAACATCTACGCAATAACCTGGCTCTGATACCACTGTTGGGGAACATAGTAAGTTCAAAAAAATTCCTACGCACACACATGATCATGGTGATGCATAGCAACGAGAGGGGAGAGTGTGTCCACGTACCCTCATAGATCGAATGCGGAAGCGTTAGCACAACGCGCTTGATGTAGTCATACATCTTCACGATTCGACCGATCCAAGTACCGAACGCACGACACCTTCGAGTCCAGCACACATTCAACTCGATGACGTACCGCGAGCTCCGATCCAACAAAGCTTCATAGGAGAGTTTCGTCAGCACGATGGTGTGGTGACAGTGATGATTATGCTACCGACACAGGGCTTCGCCTAAGCACCGCTACGATATGATCGAGGTGGATTATGGTGGAGGGGGGCACCGCACACGGCTAAGAGATCAATGATCAATTGTTGTGTCTATGGGGTGCCCCCTGCCCCCGTATATAAAGAAACAAGGGGAGGAGGCGGCCGGCCAGGGAGAGGCGCGCCAAGAGGGGGAGTCCTACTCCCACTAGGAGTAGGACTCCTCCTTTTCCTAGTAGGAGTAGGAGAGGGAAGGAAAGGGAGAGGAGGAGAAGGAAAGAGGGGGCCGCCCCCCTTGCCCTAAAACAATTCGGTTTGAGCCTTGGGGGGCGTGCCCCACACTCCCCTTTCTGCCCTCTATTTCCACTAAGGCCCATGTAGTCCCATTAAGCCCCCCGGGGGGATCCGGTCATCCCCCGTACTCCGGTATATGTCCGAAACCTTTCCGGTGTCCGAGCATAGTCGTCCAATATATCGATCTTTACGTATCGACCATTTCGAGACTCCTTGTCATGTCCGTGATCATATCCGGGACTCCGAACTACCTTCGGTACATCAAAACACAAAAACTCATAATACCGATCGTCACCGAACTTTAAGCGTGCGGACCCTACGTGTTCGAGAACTATGTAGACATGACCGAGACACGTCTCCGGTCAATAACCAATAGCGGAACCTGGATGCTCATATTGGCTCCCACATATTCTACGAAGATCTTTATCGGTCAAACCACATAACAACATACGTTGTTCCCTTTGTCATCAGTATGTTACTTGCCCGAGATTCGATCATCGGTATCTCAATACCTAGTTCAATCTTGTTACCGGAAAGTCTCTTTACTCGTTCCGTAATACATCATCCCGCAAATAACTCATTAGTTACAATGCTTGCAAGGCTTATAGTGATGTGCATTTCTGAGTGGGCCCAGAGATACCTCTCCGACAATCGAAGTGACAAATCCTAATCTCGAAATACGCCAACTCAACAAGTACCTTCGGAGACACCTGTAGAGCACCTTTATAATCACCCAGTTACGTTGTGACGTTTGGTAGCACACAAAGTGTTCCTTCGGTAAACGGGAGTTGCATAATCTCATAGTCATAGGAACATGTATAAGTCATGAAGAAAGCAATAGCAACATACTAAACGATCAAGTGCTAAGCTAACGGAATGGGTCAAGTCAATCACATAATTCTCCTAATGATGTGATCCCGTTAATCAAATGACAACTCATGTCTATGGCTAGGAAACATAACCATCTTTGATCAACGAGCTAGTCAAGTAGAGGCATACTAGTGACACTCTGTTTGTCTATGTATTCACACATGTATCATGTTTCCGGTTCATACAATTCTAGCATGAATAATAAACATTTATCATGATATAAGGAAATAAATAATAATTTTACTATTGCCTCTAGGGCATATTTCCTTCCATATATACCTACATACCCTGAAAACATCGAAGAGCACCACAAAAACCTAATTCCACCGCCGCAACCTTCTGTACCCGTGAGATCCCATCTCGGGGCCTTTTCCGGCGCTCCGCCGGAGGGAGCATTGATCACGGAGGGCTTCTACATCAACACCATATCCTCTCCGATGATGTGTGAGTAGTTTACCTCAGACCTTCGTGTCCATAGTTATTAGCTAGATAGCTTCTTCTCTCTCTTTGGATCTCAATGCAAAGTTCTCCTCGATTCTCTTGGAGATCTATTCGATGTAATCTTCTTTTGCGGGTGTTTGTCGAGATGCGATGAATTGTGGGTTTATGATCAAGATTATCTATGAACAATATTTTAATATTCTCTGAATTCTTTTATGTATGATTGGTTATCTTTGCAAGTCTCTTCAAATTTTCAGTTTGGCTTGGCCTACTAGATTGATCTTTCTTGCAATGGGAGAAGTGCTTAGCTTTGGGTTCAATCTTGCGATGCTCGATCCCAGTGACAGTAGGGGAAATGACACGTATTGTATTGTTGCCATCGAGGATAAAAAGATGGGGTTTATATCATATTGCATGAGTTTACCCCTCTACATCATGTCATCTTGCTTAAAGCGTTAGTCCGTTCTTATGAACTTAATACTCTAGATGCATGCTAGATAGCGGTCGATGTGTGGAGTAATAGTAGTAGATGCAGGCAGGAGTCGGTCTACTTGTCACGGACGTGATGCCTATATACATGATCATACCTAGATATTCTCATAACTATGCTCAATTCTATCAATTGATCGACAGTAATTTGTTCACCCATCGTAATACTTATGCTATCTTGAGAGAAGCCACTAGTGAAACCTATGGCCCCCGGGCCTATCTTCCATCATATCAATCTTCCGCCAACTAGCTATTTCTGGCACCGTTTATTTTGCAATCTTTACTTTCAATCTATATCATAAAAATACCAAAAATATTTATCTTATTATTATTATCTCTATCAGATCTCACTCTTGCAAGTGGCCGTGAAGGAATTGACAACCCCCTTATCGCATTGGTTGCGAGGTTCTTATTTGTTTGTGTAGGTACGAGGTGACTCGCGCGTGGTATCCTACTGGATTGATACCTTGGTTCTCAAAAAGCTGAGGGAAATACTTACGCTACTTTGCTGCATCACCCTTTCCTCTTCAAGGGAAAACCAACGCATGCTCAAGAGGTAGCAAGGAGCAGGAAGAAGCGGAGAAAGTAGCACGTCGGTCTGCTATGTATCAGTACGTCGATGACGTCCTGTACAGGAAAAGGCCGAACGGTGTGAAATTGAAGTGCATTCCCCGGGAGGAAGGACTGGAGCTATTGGTAGAGATACACGGAGGCATATGTGGCTCCCACATAGGGTCGAGGGCCCTTGCCAGCAAGGTTTCTTCTGGCCCACTGCCCTCTAGGATGCAACGACACTAGTAACCAAGTGTGAAGCGTGTCAGTTCCATTCGAAGAAGCTTCATCAACCAGCTCAAGCCCTTCAAAAAATTCCTCTGTCCTGGCCATTCTCGGTCTGGGGGCACGACATACTGGGCCCTTTCCCCCGCGCTGTCGGGGGCTTTGAGTACTTGTACGTTGCAATCGACAAGTTCACAAAGTGGCCGGAGGTGGAGGCCGTGAGAAAGGTGACAACACAGTCAGCCGTCAAGTTCTTCAAGGGGCTAGTTTGTCGTTTTGGTGTGCCCAACAAGGTTATCACCGACAATGGCATGCAGTTCACAATACACGCCTTCATGCAGTACATCCAAGACCTCGGCAGCAAGGTCTGTTTCGCTTCCGTGGCACACCCACGGAGCAACAGCCAAGCGGAGAGGGCAAATGCTGAAGTACTGCGAGGCCTGAGAACAAAGACTTTTGACAAGCTGCACAAGAGCGGAAGGCACTAGATTGATGAGTTGCCGGTGGTTATTTGGTCGATCAGAACAATGTCAAATCGAGCCACCGGCCAGACACCCTTTGCCCTGGTATACGGGGCAGAAGCAGTTCTCCCCACGGAACTCACATACGGGTCACCTCGAGTGCTCGCTTATGACGAGCTTGAGCAAGAGCAATTGCGGCAAGATGACGCAACGCTCCTTGAGGAAGATAGTCTTCGGGCGGCTGTGTGAGCAGCACGCTACAAGCAAGCCTTGCACCGCTATCATAGCCGCAGGGTTCATGCCTGAAGCTTTGAGGAAGGCAACCTTGTTCTTTGGCGTGTTCAATCGGCCAAGAATTCCAACAAGTTGACGCCAAAGTGGGAAGGCCCTTATCGGGTAATACGAGTCACCAGGCCTGGCGCAGTTCGCCTGGAGACCGAAGATGCTATTCCAGTGAGTAATTCCTGGAACATTGAACATCTTCACAAGTTTTACCCATAAGGCACGGTTGCCGCCCCCCCCAGCAAACCACCTTTTGTACAAGCCTTGCCGGCAAGGCATGTAACCCTCTGTACATAGCCAGGCGCAGACCCTGAGCATAAATAAATGAAGTGCATGCACCCTAAGTTTTAGCATGCATGCTAGGTTAAGTCTCTCCCTCGGTTAGGGTTGATAGTTCTTAGCAGCGACTAACCCCTAGCATAGAGGTCGAGTGTGCGTTCCTCTGTTCCTTTCCATCCTCTTTGGTTCGCAGGGTACTTGGACGTTTCTGCCGAGCTGTTTGGAAGAAAGAGAACGAGCCGGTGCTCCAGCCTCGGCAATCCAAGGTTGCCGGGGGCTGCAGATTTAGATAAGTCTTTCATCCTCTGTTATGCATTTTCATATGAAGATTGGGGCGTATGAAACCTCATTTTGCCCCTTGACCACCGTGCTCCCCCTTTTTCCCTGTACCCAAGTCCCTGGGTCGGAACCGGGCCGTAGCCGTGGCGGCGAGGAAATGAATGAGGGGCCTAACTCTACTTCGCCCCTGCCTCCGCCAAGAGCATGAGGATGGTCGGCTGAAGCAAGAGGACGGCATGGCCTGTTGCCGGGCGTCAGTGTTTATCTTAAAAATAACAAGGATTCATTCCTTGGCATGAGCCTGGCTCACGCACAAAGAACCCGGCAGGCACCCCTTTTCATTAAAAACGTCCCATACAGGTACATTTCATACGGGATGAAAAACATGAGTAAGGGGATTACAAATTTTAAATCTAACAAGTGCCCGCAGGCTTACAAACTAAAAAGAGATAAGATGCCCGTAATCCCTTTTTTGTCCCTCTCCTCAGAAGGTGGAACAATATAGTAGGAGGGAAAAAAAGAACGCCTAGGCGAGGTACGAGGAGCAAAAGGCACCAAGAGAACATCCTGGTGCCGGGAGGGGAGCTGGAAGATGAGGCAGCGGGCCGGCAATACGCGACGAAGGCGCCGGTGCCCACGTACTCCGACTTGACGGCTTCCACCCGCCTTCTTCACCTTCTCCAACCCTCCTACTCCAGCCGCCCAAGGAGGCGACGGGGGACGCGCCGATGGAGAGCTTGACGAGGAAGGCCCTCGGCGGGCCGCGACGTAGGGGGGGCGACGCGGTCAGTCGGAGACGAGGTCGATGTGACCTCGCTCCGCGCTCTCGTCATCGCTGTTGCTACCCTCCTCATCACTCCCGCTTGAAGAGGAATCTTCATCATCGGAGGAGCTCTTCACGCAGCACTTCAGGCGAGTTCCAAGATCTCCAAAGACCTTGACAGAGAGCAGGCCACCCTCCATTAACTTGAAGTAGAGGACAAGCCCCGCCGTCAGGCTATGGACATGAGCGAATGTCTTCCATCCGCGACGGAGGTACATGACGTGAGGAGCGGGGAAGTCGACATCGACCCACGTGCTGTCATTCCTGCAGCCCCTCATCTGCAACCTGAGGGTCTGGGGTGGATTGAACTCCATCTCCCGAGCAAATGGGGTAGGGAGACGGAGGTGGTGACGTGGTGGCCAGCAGCCTGATGAAGAACTCGCGGGGCTGGTCCCCGACGTGGCCCTCCATCGGGAGAGGCATCACTAGCGGAGGCGAGGCCGGTGCGCCGCCCCGTCCCCCTCTCCCCCGAGCACCACTGCGACCTCGGCCTCGTCCCCTCCCCCTTCCTCTCGTGGCCGGCTCCGCCGCCACGAGCTCTTGAGAAGGAGGGATGTGTTGTTGAGCAGCAACCCTCACCGCCACGGTTGAAGGGCTGGCGCCTCCTCTCGCCATGACAGATGGAAGAAAGGAGCCGAAGTGAATGGAGACAGATGATGAAAGGATGTGGGATGTCGTCCCCCTCCCCCTCCTTATAAAGGAGCGGGGTCGGTGCTCGGCCGCCCCACTCGGCCAATCCAGCCATCGGGGGCGCAGGGGATCAGGACCGACCCGCTGCCCCAATCAGTGACGGCCCGATTTCTCGCCTCCACCGCCTGCCACCAACATGGGGGACACATGGCGAGCAAGTAGAGTCGAAGGGACGGGTGAGGCGACCTGCTCCCCACCCCGTGATCATGGGGCACTGGCGCCTTAAAGACCACGACCCGAGTCCGCCCAAGTAAATGAGCCGCGCCTCTGCGCCTCCCTCTTTTTTTGGGAAGGCGCGGGCTGCCTCTTTACCATAATGTGACGCATGCGTGCCGGAACCGCCCCACGCATGACCCCAACGTCACACACGCTCCTCCACGTCGCGCGTTCAACGCAGGTCGTGGGGAAGCGCAGCGGACGAGAAGTTACTGCGATAAAATCCGCCCCACCTGCCTGCGCACCGTTCTCGGCCTAGCCCAACAACACGGCGCGCTTATGTGTGGTCCAGGCCCGGGGGCTCCAGTCGGTGTACAAAAGTAGGGGATCTCCTTTTGACCCCTTTACTTGTACACGGGCAGTCAGAGCCGCGCCCGTGGCCTCACTTAACAAGGCAGAGGAGGGAAGCCGGAGGGAAACCGAAGCATAAGACAAACAAAGCAACGCCAAGGCCAGAAACACTGAAGAACAAAGGGGCAAGGTGGACTCCCCCGGCAAGATCCTTGCCGATGCGACCTCCGCGGCCCCGGCAAGAGCCTTGCCGGGTGATACGTCTCCAACGTATCTATAATTTTTGATTGCTCCATGCTATATTATCTACCGTTTTGGACATTATTGGGCTTTATTATCCACTTTTATATTATTTTTGGGACTAACCTATTACCGGAGGCCCAACCCAGAATTGTTGTTTTTTTGCCTGTTTTAGGGTTTCGAAGAAAAGGAATATCAAACGGAGTAAAAACGAAATGAAACCTTCGGGAACGTGATTTTCTCACCGAATACAACTCAGGAGACTTGGACCCTACGTCAAGCCAATCAACAGGAGGCCACGAGGTAGGGGGGCGCGCCTGCCCCCCAGGCGCGCCCTCCACCCTCGTGGGCCCCCTGTTGCTCCACCGACGTACTTCTTCCTCCTATATATATCCACGTACCCCTAAACAATCAGATACGGAGCCAAAACCCTAATTCCACCGCCGTAACTTTCTGTATCCACGAGATCCCATCTTGGGGCCTGTTCCGGAGCTCCGCCGGAGGGGGCATCGATCACGGAGGGCTTCTACATCAACACCATAGCCTCTCCGATGAAGTGTGAGTAGTTTACTTTAGACCTACGGGTCCATAGTTAGTAGCTAGATGGCTTCTTCTCTCTTTTTGGATCTCAATACAATGTTCTCCCCCTCTCTTGTGGAGATCTATTCGATGTAATCTTCTTTTTGCGGTGTGTTTGTTGAGACCGATGAATTGTGGGTCTATGATCAACTCTATCTATGAATAATATTTGAATCTTCTCTGAATTATTTTATGTATGATTGGTTACCTTTGCAAGTCTCTTCGAATTATCAGTTTGGTTTGGCCTACTAGATTGATCTTTCTTGCAATGGGAGAAGTGCTTAGCTTTGGGTTCAATCTTGCGGTGTCCTTTCCCGGTGACAGTAAGGGCAGCAAGGCACGCATTGTATTGTTGCCATCGAGGATAACAAGATGGGGTTTTCTTCATATTGCATGAGTCTATCCCTCTACATCATGTCATCTTGCTTAAGGCGTTACTCTGTTTTAACTTAATACTCTAGATGCATGCTGGATAACGGTCGATGAGTGGAGTAATAGTAGTAGATGCAGGTAGGAGTCGGTCTACTTGTCTCGGACGTGATGCCTATATACATGATCATACCTAGATATTCTCATAACTATGCTCAATTCTGTCAATTGCTCAACAGTAATTTGTTCACCCACCGTAGAATACTTATGCTCTCGAGAGAAGCCACTAGTGAAACCTATGGCCCCCGGGTCTATCTTTATCATATTAATCTCCTACTACTTAGTTATTTACTTTGCTATTTACTTTGCCTTTATTTTACTTTGCATCTTTATCATAAAAATACCAAAAATATTATCTTTATCATATCTATCAGATCTCACTCTCGTAAGTGGCCCTATAGGGATTGACAACCCCTATTTGCGTTGGTTGCGAGGATTTATTTGTTTTGTGCAGGTACGAGGGACTTGCGTGTAGCCTCCTACTAGATTGATACCTTGGTTCTCAAAAACTGAGGGAAATACTTACGCTACTTTCCTGCATCATCCCTTCCTCTTTGGGGAAAACCAGCGCAGTGCTAAAAGAGGTATCAAGAAGGATTTCTGGCGCTGTTGCCGGGGAGGTCTACGCAAAAGTCAACATACCAAGTACCCATCACATACCCTTATCTCCCGCATTACATTATTTGCCATTTGCCTCTCGTTTTCCTCTCCCCCCAATTCACCCTTGTCGTTTTATTCGCCCTCTCTCTCTCTACCCCCCCTCTTTTGATTAATGGAACTATATTAACTTTGGAGCATGTAATGCAAAGGCTTGAAATTATTGAAAATAAGGTTGCTACCGTAGAGTTAATTAAAAATTTGGATAAAAAGATCCACAGCCGAATCTCTCAATATGGATCTAAAGTAGGAGTTACTTTGAAAGATATTAAAGAAAAGGAACCCATAGTTAATGAGAAAATAAATCACGATTCCGTTAGGATCGATAAACTTGAGAATATTATTACCAATTTGGGAACCTATTTTTCTTCCGTAAATAATACTCCAAGTTCCTCCACTAAAGTTTCCAAGCTTATGTATGTTCCTAAAAATAAGGGTGAATCATCTAGTAAGGAAAATGCGGATCTTAAATCTATAAGTGTTCATCCCAATCTTTTTGCTATCATTAAGGAACCATTTGTTACAAATGAATTTTTCGATCTTGTGCCTAAAAGCTTGATAATTAATAAAAAGAAATAAACTCCTAAAGATGGTAGATGCCTCATTGAAGAATTTCCTACCTAAGATGTCAATACCTAGATCTATTCTTGCTTGTTATGCCTAGCTAGGGGCGTTAAACGATAGCGCTTGTTGGGAGGCAACCCAATTTTATTTTTATTCCTTTATTTTTGCTCCTGCTTAGTAATAAATAAATTATTTATCCTGTGTTTTTGTTGTGTCTTTGTGTTTAATTAGTGTTTGTGCCAAGTAGAACCGTTGGGAAGACTTGGGGAAAGTCTTGTTGAACTTGCTGTAAAAAACAGAAACTTTAGCTCTCACGAGAACTGCTGTCATTTTTATTTGCAAAGTGCTATTTAGTTAATTCTTTTTGCATATTATTAATAGATAAATTCCTCACGTCCAGCAATTTATTTTAGAACTTTTGGGGTTCCATATCTTGCGCTAGCTACAGATTACTACAGACTGTTCTGTTTTTGACAGATTCTGTTTTTCGTGTGTTGTTTGCTTATTTTGATGAATCTATGGCTAGTAAAATAGTTTATAAACCATAGAGGAGTTGGAATAAAGTAGGTATAACACCCATATAAATAAATAATGAGTTCATTGCAGTACCTTGAAGTGGTCTTTTGTTTTCTTTCGCTAACGGAGCTCACGAGTTTTCTACTTTAAGTTTTGTGTCATGAAGTTTTCAAGTTTTGGGTAAAGATTTGATGGATTATGGAACAAGGAGTGGCAAGAGCCTAAGCTTGGGTATTACCATGGCACCCCCAAGATAATCTAAGTACACCTAAAAGCCAAAGCTTGGGGATGCCCCGGAAGGCATCCCCTCTTTTGTCTACTTCTATGGTAACTTTACTTGGAGCTATATTTTTATTTACCACATGATATGTGTTTTGCTTGGAGCGTCTTGTATGATTTGAGTCTTTGATTATTAGTTTACCACAATAATCCTTGCTGTACACACCTTTTGAGAGAGCCATATATGATTTGGAATTTGTTAGAATACTCTATGTGCTTCGTTTATATCTTTTGAGTTATATAATTTTACTCTAGTGCTTCACTTATATCTTTTAGAGCACGGTGGTGGATTTGTTTTATAGAAACTATTGATCTCTCATGATTCACTTAGATTATTTTGAGAGTTTTAAATAGCATGGTAATTTTCTTAAAATCCTAATATACTTGGTATGCAAGATTAATAATAAAAATCCTCTTATGAGTGTGCTGAATACTATGATAAGTTTGATACTTGATAATTGTTTTGAGACATGGAGATGGTGATATTAAAGTCATGCTAGTAGAGTAGTTGTGAATTTGAGAAATACTTGTGTTGAAGCTTGTGATTCCCGTAGCATGCACGTATGGTGAACCGTTATGTGATGAAGTCGGAGCATGATTTATTTATTGATTGTCTTGCTTATGAGTGGCGGTCGGGGACAAGCGATGGTCTTTTCCTACCAATCTATCCCCCTAGGAGCATACGCGTAATACTTTTCTTCGATAACTTGTAGATTTTTGCAATAA